>NC_092039.1:22790808-22914271 GCF_003086295.3 Arachis hypogaea
ATGTAGAACGGAGTGGTTGTCAGGCACGTGTTCACAGGTTGAGAATGGTGATGAGCTCACATAATCATCACATTCATCATGTTCTTGGGAATGAATGAATATCTTAGAATTAGAATAAACATAAATTGAATAGAAAAATAGTAGTACTTTGCATTAATACTCGAGGAACAGCAGAGCTCCACACCTTAAGCTATGGTGTGTAGAAACTCCACCGTTGAAAATACATAGGTGATGATGGTGCATGCATGGCCGTGAGGCCAGCCCCCAATGTCTAAGGACTAAAAATGATCCAAAGATGTTCCAAAAGATCTAAAGATGTGAGTACAATAGTAAAAAGTTCTATTTATATTAAACTAGTTACTAGGGTTACAGAAATAAGTAAATAATGCATAAATCCACATCCGGGCCCACTTGGTGTGTGCTTGGGCTGAGCATTGAAGCTTTCATCTGTAGAGACTTTTCTTGGAGATAAACGCCAGCTTTTATGCCAGTTTGGGCGTTTAACTGCAGCTTCTATCCTGTTTCTGGCGTTTAATGCCAGAATAAGGCAGGAAGTTGGCGTTTGATTGCCAGTTTGCGTCGTCAAAACTCGAGCAAAGTATGAACTATTATATATTGTTGGAAAGCCCTGGATATCTACTTTCCAACGCAGTTTAGAGCACGCCATTTGGGTTTCTGTAGCCCTAAAAATACCTTTTTGAGTGCAGGGAGGTCAAAATCCAACAACATCAGCAGTCCTTTTTCAGCCTTTGAATCAGATTTTTGCTCAGGTCCATCAATTTTAGCCAGAAAATACCTGAAATCACAGAAAAATACACAAACTCGTAGTAAAGTCCAGAAATGTGAATTTTGCTTAAAAACTAATAAAAATATACTAAAAAGTAGCTAGATCCTACTAAAAACTATCTAAAAACAATGCCAAAAAGCGTATAAATTATCCGCTCATCAATCAGTCAAGAGACAAAATTCACAGTAGTTAAAACAGAACACTCCGGAAAGAGTGTTAAAGTTGAACACCCATGAGGAAGCCCTCCTGGGCGTTTAACGCCCCAAGAGGGGAGCATTGCTGGCTTTGAACGCCAGCCAAGGAGTAGCTTCTGGGCATTCAAACGCCAGTGCAGAGAAACAGAGAATCTGGAATTCCCTAGCCTCTCAGGAATTGTGGATCCCATAGAATCTTCACCTACCCTACCTGCCCCGCTTACTTTCCCATTTTCTCATACAGACTTCCCCAATAACCCTTGCCCAATCACATCCCTTTCATTTCCCAAAACCATCATAACTCCCACCTACCCCACCCCCTTCAATATTGAATTTCCCATCCAAAACCCACCCCATGGCCGAAACCTAACCCTCCCCACTCCTATAAATACCCCTCTCCATTACCCTTCATACACACACATCTTCATACATTCTCCACCTCTCTATTTTCTTCTTCTTCTCCATTCTTCTATTTTTGCTCGAGGACGAGCAAAGTTTTAAGTTCGGTATTGGAAAAGTATAGCTTTTTTATTTCTATTACCATTCATGGCACCCAAGGTTGGAGACTCCTCTAGGAAGAGGAAAGGAAAGGCAGTAGCCAATTCCTCTGAATCTTGGGAGATGGAGAGATTCATCAACAAAGCTCACCAAGACCACTTATATGAAGTAGTGGTTGAGAAAAAAGTGATCCCTGAGGTCCCTTTCATGCTCAAGAAGAATGATTATTCAAAAATTCGAAGAGAGATTCGGAGAAGAGTTTGGGAAGTCCTAACCAATCCCATTAAAGATGTTGAAATTCTCATGGTGCAAGAGTTCTATGCTAACGCATGGGTTACCAAAAACCATGACACTAGTGTAAACCCAAATCCAAGGAATTGGACCACCATGGTCCGAGGAAGATTCTTAGATATTAGCCCAGAAAGTGTGAGGTTGGCATTTAACTTGCCTCTATTGCAAGGAGATCCTCATCCCTACACTAGGAGAGTCAACCATGATCAGAGATTGGATCAAGTGCTCTCGGACATCTGTGTAGAAGGCACACAGTGGAAAAGGGATTCTCAAGGCAAGCCCATTTAGTTAAAAAGGGTTCACCTAGAGCCCAGAGTTAGAGGATGGTTGGAATTCATCCAAAGATCCATCATCCCTACTAGCAACCGGTCAGAAGTGACTATTGATAGAGCCATCATGATTCACGGCATCATGATTGGAACCGAGGTGGAAGTTCATGAGGTGATTCCTCAAGAACTCTACATGGTAGCTAAGAAACCTCACACCAATGCGAGGTTAGTATTCCCACACCTCATCTGTCAGTTATGCAATTCAATAGACATTGTCAGAAATAGAGATATCTCTACTGGGGAGGATAAGCCCATCACTAAGAAGCGGATAGAGAAAACTAGAGAGCATGCACAAGAGCCTGTGCATCCGGCTCATCATGAGATCCCTGAGATGCCTCAAGGGATGTATTTTCCTCCCCAAAGATATTGAGATTAATGATAAACTTCTCTTGGAGAACTGAACACTAACATAGAGCAATTGAGGATGGAGCATCAAGGACATGCCACCACCCTCAATAAAATAAGAGAAGACCAAAGAGCCATAAGGAAAGACCAAAGGGCTATGAGGGAAGAGCAACAAAGGCAAAGGGATGACATAGAAAAGATCAAGCAGCACATTGGATCCTCAAGGAGGAGCACTAGGCACTACCATTAGAGGTGGACTCGTTCTCTTTTTTCCTTTCCTTTATTATTTTTCTGTATTATGTCTATTTTATTTTCTGTTTTCTTGTTCTAAGTCGCATGATCATTTCCATTTGATGTCTTAAAGTTGTAAAATGTTCCATATATCTCTCACCTTGCTTAAAAGAAAATTTTTATTGAAAAGAATTGAGAGATGCATGAATTTCAAGTTTAAAATAAGATTATTTTAATTAGATTGATATGGTGTCATTTGCTTTTCTTTTTTGAATGTATGATTAAACAGTGCATATTTGAAAAGAATTAGAAAAAAGGAAAAGTATTATTGATAAACTGAAAAATCTAAAAATTGATTCTTGAAGCAAGAAAAAGCAGTAAAAAGAAAAAGAAAAAGCTTGCATGCGAACAAAAAAAAATGGCAAAAAATAAAAAGAAAAAAAGAGAATAAAAACTAAAAAGCAAGCAAAAAAAGCCAGTAACCCTTAAAATCAAAAGTCAAGTGTAAAAGGGCCCAAGGCTTTGAGCATCAATGGATAGGAGGGCCCAAAAGAATAAAGTCCTGGCCTAAGTGACTCAATCTAAGCTGTCCCTAACCATGTGCTTGGGGCGTGAAAGTGTCAAGTGAAAAGCTTGAGACTGAGCGGTTAAAGTCATGGTCCAAAGCAAAAAGAGTGTGCTTAAGAACTCTAGACACCTCTATCTGGGGACTCTAGCAAAGCTGAGTCACAATCTGAAAAGGTTCACCCAGGTAAAGTGTCTGTGGCATGAATGTATCTTGTGGTAACACTGGAAAACAGAGTGCTTAGTGTCACAGCCAAGACTCAAAAAGCTATGTTCAAGAATCAAAATAAGCTTAACTAGGAAATTCAATAATATCATCCTGATTCTAAGTTCCTAAGGATGCCAACATCTCTGAGTTTCAATGGATAATGAGATGCCAAAACTATTCAGAAGCAAAAAGCTACTAAGTCCCGCTCATCTGATTTTAACTAAGCTTCATTTGAAACTTAGAAATTTATTGTTTCTTAACTTTCTTTTTAACCTACTTTGCTTTAGTTGCCTGGGACAAGTAATAGTTTAATTTTGGTGTTGTGATGAGCGGATATTTTATATGCTTTTTGACATCATTTTCATATAGTTTTTAGTAGTTTTTATTTAGTTTTTAGTAGTTTTTATTTAGTTTTTATTGAGTTTTTATAGATTTTAGTGTTAAATTCACATTTTTTGGTTGTACTATGAGTTTTTGTGTTTTTGGGCAATTTCAGGCATTTTCTGGCTGAAATTGAGGAGCTGGAGCAGAAGTCTGATTCAGAGACAGAGAAAGCACTGCAGATGCTGTCTGGATCTGACCTGCCTGCATTCGAAAGAACTTTTCCGGAGCTACAAACGTCCAAATGGAGCGCTCTTAATGGCTTTAGAAAGCTGACTCCCAGAGATTTCCAGCAATATATAATAGTTCATACTTTTCTTCGGATTAGAAGGCCCAAAACTGGCATCCAACGCCAGCTTCCTGCCCCCTTCCAGGCGTCGAGCGCCCAAAGAGCAAAAACCAATATACAAACGCTCAGAGAGGATCCCCTAGCTGGCGTTCCATGCCCAAGGAGCCTCACAGCACGTGGATCTCATCAAATCTCAGCCAAAATACTCACCAAGTGGGCCCCAGAAGTGGATTTAAGCACTAAATAGACTATTTTACCCTTACTAGTCATCTGTTTAGTATTTAAAGTGTATTTTTACATAATCACAAAGACATCATAGACTATTCAACCCTATTTTTGTTTTACCTTGTATTCTACTTTCAGTATGAGTCTCTAAACCTCTTAGGTTGAGGGGAGGAGTCCTGCTGAGTCCTATGAATTACTAAAAGTATTACTGTTTCTTCTTCGATCCGTGTTTGATCTATCTCTAAGATGTATATCCGATCTTCATCGTGGTGAATAAGATGATCTGACAAATTCGCTCCGTTCATCACATTAAGACGAACATGCCTGACAAACACCTGCAACTTCTTAGGTTTGTGTGAATACTTGGAAGGAAAGCACGAGGCAACAGCTATGTTTATACATCTCTCAGACGGTTAATCCACGACTTCGTTGGGGACTTCTCGAGACACTAGTTCAGCCAATTTTTGGGGAGATTAGGGTCTCCGTGGTATAGGCTAGAATTCATAGAAGCAGTGTTCTCTGATCCGGAAGATTCGACCTGGTCTGTGGTGTTTTGAGTAGGATCGCCAAGAGAATGAACTGCTAGAGCTTCACCCTTCGTAAGATTGAATGACCACGGGGAATGGCATTGATTCTGTAGCAGAGGAGATCAATGACCACGGGCAATGGCTTTGATCACAAACAGCCTGCCATAGAAGAAGATCATTCACAAGCAAAGAAGACAGTAGTACCAGAGTTAATTCAGAAAGACAAAGCAACTCCAATCCTTAACCCCATTCCTATCAGTATTTTCTACCTCTTTTTCTTTATTCTGCATTAAATAGTTTCTCTTGATTAATAAAAAACCAGCAACCTTCTTATTTCACTTGACTAAGACCTGCAAGACAACCATAGCTTGCTTCAAGCCACAATCCTCGTCGGATTGATCCTGACTCGCACAGGTATTAAGTGGATGACCTAGTGCACTTGCTAGTACTGGCTCAAAGAAAGGTTTCGGTTGCCACTGTACCATTCCTGTCAGCCAGAAGCTTGGTGACGGCAATTGTAACAACCATACAGTGACAAATAATCTTCCCGGACTTTAAAAGAATAGTATCCAAACTCAAAACCCTTACAGGCAATGTTTGCCAGTGATGATAGCGGCATTCTCCGGCGGCAGAGGCTCGGCCACCCACCTACAGCACCGGCGACGGAGCACGGGATGGCGGATGGGCACGGCAACAACTTCATACACGACGGTGACAGTGTTGGCTTCACTTCCTCTCACGCGTGTCAATCTCCCGTCCGTCTCTCTCTCACTCTTCGCGAACTCCCTCTGGCTTCAATGGTGACGACGGCGACCTCAGCAGTGGCAGCGGCGGCAATATGCGACGGCACTGGAGGCTTTTTCTCCCCTGCGTGCGCTCTGCTTCTCCCTTCCGTAGTTCTGGTTTGCGCTCCTCCTCCTTCAATGGCATCACATGACAACGCGGCGGCAGTGATGCCTGGCGGCGCCGTCCTCCCTCTCTTCTCTTCTCCCGCGATTCTTTCTTCCCCCTTCTGCTGTGTTTGTATGTTTGCTGATGAAAATATAAGGATAGCGGCTAGGGTTAAAGGAATTAGGGTTTTGTGTTTTATTTTTAGGGTTAGGGTAGGATTTGGGGCAAAATGTGAAATTAGAAATTTTTGGATAATTCTTAGTAATTCAAATAAAAATAGGGGTAATATAGTGATCGGAAACTAAGTTGTATTCCAACAATAATTATGCATAAAAATACTATTTGTTTATCAATTTATAAATTATTTTCTGATGAATACTCTAATTCAAAAATTAAAGATAATATGCGTATTTTTTATTTATAAAAACTAAAATATTAAATTTCAAAATCTCAATTATTTATATCAATTCATATAAAATTCTTATTATTTTACAATTACTAAACTTTATAATTTAAATTCGGAAATTATCCAATAATTGAAAAATTAGATAAAAATTATAATGCAATTATCAAAACTTGATTTAATTAGCTTTAATAAAATAATTTCTGAAATTAAAGTTTTAAATGAATAAATAAATTAAAATTGACTCATAATAAGATTTTCGAAAAGTTCTGTATCTTACATGGAACAACCTTCTCCTCAAGGTTGAATTCAGGAAATTCTTTGTGAAACTGATCTGTATCCTCCCATGTTGTTTCTGTCGCACTGCCTTGGCCCCATTGTTCTTATAACTTGGAAATTTCCTTACCCTCTTTTAAGAGTGTTCTGCGGTTAAGAATGGTATGAGTAGCAATGATCGGTGCCAACTATGTGATGCAAAGTGGCAATGGAAGATAGTGGCTGTCGAGATTGATAAACTCCATTTCACCGTTATAAGTTTATTAAAAATATAGATTTTATCAACAAACATGCACAATTTTTTGCCTAAATTAATTGAGTTTTTCCAATCTTACTTCGAACGAACTTATGTATGAAAAATATGCTTTTGATGCTCCTAATCATTTTTTTTAATTTCTTTTAAGCCATTCGTTGTCGTGATCAATTTCATTAAGTGTTTTGGAAGCAAATTTAGGAGTGGAGTTTGCTAGCTACTCACTTGGGTGAGCAATATCCCCGTGGGTGAATTCCTCACATGGGCGAGCATCCTTTGCGTACACAAAGTTTCCCCGTGAGCTGCAATATCTCGCGTGCGCGAGAGTTTTCCGCATGCGCGAAAATCCTCCACGTGTTTGGATTAATGAAATATATGCATCCTCATTTTTGGGCTTCCAAAAGACCCCAATAGCTATATTTTGATGAAAATGGAAGCCAAATAAAGGAGGGAGGGTGACACTCATATACACTTACCATTTTTACATTTTTTCTTAGGTTTTAGTGGGATTCTAGAGAGAGAAACTCCAACTGCTCTCTAGAATCCCTAAGGTTTACTTAATTTCCTTGTTAGTTTTAGATTTTAGTTTTATTTAATTGTAGTTTTAACTCTTGTTTACTTGTTCTTGCATTATACTTCTTTTAGAATTTAGTGTTAGTTTGGCTTGTCTTTATTTTGTTACTTGATGAATTATGTTAACTTTTGTTTTATATTAAGGAATTTGATGTTTATGCTTTATTCTTGCTTACTTGAATTGTTGTTATTGCCTTCTTATAGTAGATAGTTACAGTTTTTTTTTATTTCTTGCAATTTATGATGTTTTATTTTTATGCCTTCCAAGTGTCTGATGAAATGCCTCTTTTAATTATAGAGTAGATTTTCATTCTTGGCTTGGGATTGAGGACTTAGGTGACTTTAAGTCATTGATGTCCAATATTGATTGGTTATTTAGGGTTGTTAGTTAATCTTGTTTTCTTTAACGCTAATCTTTTACTAATCCAATTAGTAAGTTAGTTATGACTTATGGATTAGGGTTAATTATGCCTACTTGACTTTTCTCAATATGTAGAGGTTCACTAAGTAGGATTAACTCTTCATAATTACCATACTTGTGGTCAATGACAAGGATGGTGATCCTTGACTCTTAACCCTTGGCAAGATCATTTTAACATTTGAATTTGTTTTCTTTTACTAGTTAATTTTCTTAATTTCTTTTAGTTTAATTTCTCTTGCTACTTAGATATTGCTTGATTCTTTAATTCAGGCTATTTAAATTTCTGTTTATTGCACTCAAAAATCTCCGATTTCCTCATAGCCAATAATTGAGTACTCGAGTAAAATTCCTAGGGAGAACAACCCGGGATTAAAACTCCCAGTATTTGATTTGAATTGTGAGATTCTAAGCTAAACTAAGAGCATTGACTTCCGATTTAGAGCTACAACGAATCTTGTGCTTTAAACTTGTGAATTTCTGAACCGATGTTTAGCGCTTCATTCAGTGTGAATAGCTTGCTTTTTGCTTGTTTTCTTGTCTTCGCTAGTATTTAAAAGTTTATCTTTTTTCTTCTTGATATCCTTTGTTTCTATTTTCTCTTTTTCTATCAATTCCAAACCTTATGGTTTTGAGTTGTATGGTGGTCAATATCTTATAAGAATGGGTGATTTTAATATTACACTACGGGATGGAAAATCACTTGCAAGAGGAGCCGCATTTATATGGACAATCTTCTTGGCATCAACCCCCTCCGTGCTACTATGATCACACTCCGCCCATATTGTACACCAATCCAATGGATATGGTGGTCCTTGCTCTGATTATGATCCTCAACCACCATATTCACATGACTTTTATTCTCAACATTGTCCTCAATCATAATACTATCAAACCCTATCCCACTACCACGAAACACCTTCATGGGAACCAAATCCATATCCACCATACTACCACCCTTATGAGCCTTATGAACAACCACCATTTGAACCAAAATAATTCCCATATCCTTACTCTTAAACCCTCATGAACCATCACCTCCATATACACCATCTCAATATTTTCACCCTAATGAACTGGTGCGTACGAATCCCACACTCTTGTACAACAGTACCAGCAAGTGCACTGGGTCATCCAAGTAAAACCTAAGCAAGTCAGGGTGGACCCACGAGGATTGTGGTTTGAAGAAGGTTATCATGTAGGTCTTAGTCAGGAAGATCAGAAGGTTGTTTGAAGTTGTAAGAGTAATGTATGCCTTAAAATCATCAATAGGAATATGAGAAAAAGGTAGTAGGTGTTATTGGATACGGAATTATGTTAGGATTATGGGATTATTATAATAGGTTGCTAATACTTTAAAGATAGAGTTGAGGATTAGAGTTGCTTTGTCTTTCTGAATTAACTCTGGTATTACTGCTCTCTTTGTTTGTGAGTGATTTCTTCAATGGCAGGCTGTATGTAATTGACACTAGTTTGAGAAGCTACCAATACTCCTCCAGATCTGAACCCCAGGTTTAGTGTGGATCCATTCTGTTTGAGGGTGAAGCTCGTACAGTCCATTCTCCTTCATGATCCTACTTAAAACGCCACAGACAAGATCGGATCTTCTGGGTCAGAGAATGCTGCTTCTATGGATTTTAGCCTCTACCACAGAGACCCTAATCTCCCTGAAAATTGGCTGAACTGATGTCTCGAGAAGTCCCCAATGAAGTCGTGGATTAGCTGCCTGAGAGATGTAAATTCAAGCTGTTAGTCGTCCTTGTCCGGCGAAAGACGCATTCTGATCCAAGTAGGCCGTGTGTTTGTCAGGCACGTTCATTTTAATGTGATGAATAGAGCTAATTGATTAGATCATCCTATTCACCACAATGAAGATCGGATATACATCTTAGAGATAGAGGAAACATGGATCGAGGAAGAAATAGTAATACTTTTATTAATTCATAGGACTCAACAGGGTTCCTCCCCTCAACCTAGCAGGTTTAGAAACTCATACTGAGGTAGAATACAATGATAAAATGAAAATAATGCTGAATGGTGTTTAAGATGTTTGTGATCTATGTAAAATATGCTTTAAATACTAAACAGATGCTAGTAAGGGTAAAACAGTCTATTTAGTGCTAAAATCCATTTCTAAGGCCCACTTGGTGAGTGTTTGGGCTGAGCTTTAATGAAATTCACGTGCTCTGAGGTCTCTTGTGCGTGGAATGCCGGGTAGGGGATCCTCTTTGGGTGTTTGTACATTGCTCTCTGCTCTTTGGGTGCTGGACGAGTGGAAGGTGACATGTAGCTAGCGTTGGACGCAAGTTTTGGGCCTCTTAAGCACACTCTTTTTGCTTTGGACCACGACTTTAACCGCTCAGTCTCAAGCTTTTCACTTGACACCTTCATCCCACAAGCACATGGTTAGGGACAGCTTGGTTGAGCCGCTTAGGCCAGGATTTTATTCCTCTCGGCACTCTTATCCATTAATGCTCAAAGCCTTGGGTCCTTTTACCGTTAACTTTTGGTTTAAAGGGTTATTGGCTTTTTCAATCTGCCCTTCTTTTCCTACATTTTTGGGTAGTAATGGATTTTTCTGCTTTTCATTATTATTATTATTATTATTATTATTATTATTATTATTATTATTATTATTATTATTATTATTATCTTTTCACCATTTTTTTCTTTTGCAACATGCTTTTTCTTTTTCTTTTTGCTACTTTTTCTTGCTTTAAGAATCAATTTTTAGATTTTTCAGATTACCAATAATATTTCACTATCATCATCATTCTTTCAAGAGCTAACATTCATAAATTTCAACTTCAAATATGCACTGTTTATTCATACACTCAAAAAACAAAAGCAATTGACACCACATCAACATAATTAAACTAATCTTATTTAAAACTTGAAATTCATGCATCTCATAATTTTTTTCAATAAAATTTTTTATTTAAGCAAGGTGAGAGATATAAGGAACATTTTACAACTTAAAGACATCAATGCAAATGATCATACAATAAGAACAAGAGAACATATAAACAGGTAGACAGAAAACAGAAAAAATAATAGGAAAGGAGTAAAAGAGAACGAGTCCACCTGAATGATGGTGGCTAGTGCTCCTCTATGAGGATCCAATGTAGTGCTTGAATTCTTCAATGTCACTCCTTTGTTTTTGTTAAGGCTACTGCACATGCTCATGTGCATACTTTCTGATTTGCTCCATCATCTTCTTCTATACTTAAGAGTGGTAGAAGTCACAAAGCATACTTTTACAATACCAAACTTACGAGTTTTTCTCGTCCTCGAGCAATTATGATCATTGTGGAAGAAGAAGGTGGGGTAGGTGGAGCTTCCGTGGGACCTACTGGTCCTTAGAGGCTAGGGAATCCAGATTTCCTGCTTCTCTGCATTGATGTTTGAATGCCCAGGGGCTGCTCCCTGACTGACGTTCAACGCCAGCAATGCTGCCCATGAGGGGCGTTGAACGCCCAATGAGGGCTTCCACACTGGCATTCAACTTTGACACTCCATCAAGAGTGTTTTGTTTTCACTGCTGTGAAATCTGTCTCTTGACTGATGCACATGATCATGACTCTAACAACTAAAAGGAAAAAAAATAAAATAAAATAAATATGGTTGAGTAAGGATGAGTTGCCTCCCAACAAGCACTCCTTTAATGTCTTTAGCTGGACTTCACTGTACTTAACTTAGTAATAGTGTTGAGCCTCCTGGCTCTATTTCTCCTTCAAGGTAATGCTTAACTCTCTGTCCATTGACAGTGAATCTATTTTCAGGGTCTTTACCTTGAAGTTCTATGTGTCCGTAAGGTGATACTCTTTTAATCACATACGGTCCCTTCCAGCGGGATTTGAGTTTCCCAGGGAATAATCTGAGCCATGAGTTGAAGAGCAGGACTTTCTGTCCTGGTTCAAAGACTCTGGAAGCTATCTTCTTGTCATGCCACCGCTTTGCCTTTTCCTTGTAGATTTTTACATTTTCAAATGCTTTTAAGCGAAATTCATCCAACTCATTTAGTTGGAGCAGTCGTTTCTCCCCTGCTGCTTTAGCATCAAGGTTGAGGAATCTAGTAGTCTAATAGGGTTTGTGTTCTAGTTCCACTAGCAAATAACATGACTTTCCACATACTAACTGATATGGTGAAGTTCCAATGGGGGTTTTGAAAGCTGTTCTGTATGCCCACAGAGCATCATCAAGCTTTCTAGCCCAATCCTTTCTAGAGGCACTTAATGTCCTCTCTAGGATTTGCCTTAGTTCTCTATTTGAGACTTCAGCTTGCCCATTCATTTGGGGTTGATACGGTATTGCCACTTTATGGCGAATTCTGTAACGGCTTAAGACAGAATCCAGTTGTTTGTTGCAGAAATGAGTACCTCCATCACTAATTAGTGTCCTAGGAAAACCAAATCTGCTGAAGATGTTCTTCTGGAGGAACTTCATTACTACTTTTGTGTCATTAATGGGCGTTGCTATTGCTTCGACCCATTTAGACACATAATCTACTGCCACAAGGATATAGGTGTTTGAGTATGAAGGCAAGAATGGTCCCATGAAATCTATGCCTCATACATCAAACAACTCAATCTCTAAGATTCCGTGCTGAGGCATGTTGTGACCATGAGGAAGATTGCCATCCCTCTGGCAACTATCACAGTTACGGACAAACTCTCTAGAATCTTTAAAGAGAGTAGGCCAGTAAAAGCCACTTTGGAGTACCTTAGTGGCTGTCCGCTCACCTCCAAAGTGTTCTCCATAGTCAAAGCCATGGCAATGCGACAAAAATCTCTATGCCTCTTCTTCAGACACAGCGTCGGATTATTCCATCCGAGCGTCTCTTAAAGAGATATGGCTCATCCCATAGGTAATATTTTGCATCATGCATAAGTTTTCGGGCTTGCTGCCTGGTAAACTCCTTGGAAATGAACCGTATAGCCTTGTAGTTTACAATGTCTGCAAACCAAGGTACTATCCAGATGGCATAGAGCTGCTCATCTGGAAAGGATTCGAATATGTCAGTGGAGGGAGAAGAAGTCCCTGCTACTGGCTTGATCCGGGACAAGTGATCAGCCACCTGATTTTCTGTCTCTAATTTCTATATCAAACTCTTGCAAGAGTAATACCCATCTTATAAGTCCGGGTTTAGAATCCTACTTAGTGAGTAGATACTTTAGAGCAGCATGGTCAGTATAAATAATGACCTTAGATCCTACTATGTAGGATCTGAACTTGTCAATGGCATAAACCACTGTAAGTAGCTCCTTTGCTGTAGTAGTGTAGTTTTTCTACGCATCACTTAATATGCGACTAGCATAATAAATGACATGCAGAAGCTTGTCATGTCTTTGACCAAGGACTGCACAATTGCATGATCACTTGCATCACATATTAGCTCAAATGGCAAGTCCCAGTTGGATGCAGAGATGATAGGATCAGTGATAAGCTTGGCCTTCAGAGTTTCAAAGGCATGCAGGCATTCTTGGTCAAAGACGAATGGTACATCAATGGCCAAGAGATTATATAGGGGTTTGGCGATTTTTGAAAAATCTATTATGAATCGCCTGTAGAATCATGCATGTCCTAGGAAGCTTGTGATTGCCTTAACACTAGTTGGTGGAGGCAAGCGTTTGACCACTTCCACCTTAACTTGATCCACCTCCATCCCCTTATTTGAGATCCGATACCCAAGAACAATGCCTTTAGTTACCATGAAGTGGCATCTCTCCCAGTTTAAAACCAGGTTTGTTTCTTAGAAAATTTTCAAGACCAGGGTTAGATGATCAAGACAGGAGTCAAATGAGTCTCCATAGACAGAGAAGTCATCCATGAATATTTCAAGGAATTTCTCTACCATATCAGAGAAGATGGATAGCATACATCTCTGAAAGGTGACAGGCGCATTGCACAGGCCAAATGGCATTCGTCTATAGGCAAACACGCCAGATGGACATGTGAATGCTATTTTCTCTTTATCCTGTCGATCTACTACTATTCTATTGTACCCGGAATAACCATCCAGGAAATAATAAAAAGCATGACCAGCTAGTCTTTCTAGCATTTGGTCAATGAAGGGTAAAGGAAAGTGATCTTTTCTGGTGGCGTCATTAAGTCTTCTATAGTCAATGCACATACACCACCCTGTAACTGTCCGTTTTGGGATCAGCTCATTCTTTTCATTGTAAACCACTACCATTCCTCCCTTCTTAGGAACAACCTGGACAAGGCTCATCCATGGGCTGTCAGAAATGGGATAAATAATCCCAGCCTCATAGAGCTTACTGACTTCCTTCTACATTACTTCCTTTATAACTGGATTTAACCGCCTCTGTGGTTGCACCACTGGTTTAGCATTATCCTCAAACAGGATTTTATTCATGCATCGGGCAAGGCTAATGCCCTTAAGGTCACTTATGGTCCACCGAAGGGTGTTCCTATGTGTTTTAAGCACCTGAATTAGTGCTTCTTCTTCCTGTGGCTCTAGTGTAGAGCTTATAATCACAGGATAGGTATCTCCCTCTCCTAGAAATACATATTTTAGGGAGGAGGGTAATGGCTTAAACTCAAGCTTAGGAGGCTTCTCCATTTCCTTAGAGGTTTCCATAGGTTCCTCTGAATTAGGCTAAGTATCATCAAGGATATCCTCTAGCCCTTCTTTGAGGCTTTCATCCATGTTGACCTCTTCCACCATGGAATCAATGAGGTCAATGATCATACATTCCTCAGGAATGTCTGGGTGCTGCATAACTTTGATGGCATTCAGAATGAACCTTTCCTTATTGACTCTTACTCGTAACTAGGAAAGGTATTCCTAGAATAAGGGATGCACTCTTGTACCCCTCCATGTCCAATACCACAAATTCAGTTGGAAAGTCAAAGGGTCCAACCATGACAATCATGTCTTCAACTACTCCTGATGGTATCTTAATAGAACCATCAGCAAGTTGAAGACACATGCGGTTGGTTTGACTTCATTAGTCAAACTAAGCTTCTTTATTAGTGAAGCAGGTGTTAGGTTAATGCTTGCTCCAAGGTCACACAGAGTTGTCCTTATACAAGCATCACCTAGAGTGCATGGTATCATAAAGCTTCCAGGATCTTTAGGCTTTTCTTGGTAGCTGTTCTGAATGATTTTACTGCACTCCTCAGTGAGGAAGACTGTTTGTATCTCTCTCCAATCCTTCTTATGACTTAGAATGTGCTTCATGAAATTTGTATAAGAAGGTATCTGTTCAAGAGCTTCTGCAAAAGGGATCTTTATCTCTAATGTTCTGAGATACTCCGCAAAGTGAGCAAACTATTTATTCCTTTCCTCTTGACAGAGTTTTTGAAGAAATGGCATCTTAGCCTTATAATCATCAACCTTGGTTGATGGGAGCCGAATGCCATCTGTGCTAGAAGGGGGGTTACTACCTTGTTTAGCAGGGTTGTTGTCATTACCTGACTGACTTCCCTTGCTTGGGCGTTCAACGGCCAAGCTGCTGCCCCCTTGGGCATTTGAATGCCCAGTCTCTACCCTTTCCTTGTGTTCAACGCCAGGAGGGATACCTCTCTGGGTGTTTGAACGCCCAGTGTCATTTTGTGCAGAGACCTGGGTATCCTCGATGGGCCTTTTGTCTTTATTGTACTGAGGTTTGGTGCTTAAGGTTTTCCCACTCCTCAGTTGTATATCCTAGCATCTTTCTATTATCTGCTTAGATAACTGCTGCCTTATTTGACTCAACTGGGCTTCTATATTTCTGTTAGAAGCTTGAGTTTCTCGCAGAGCCTCTTGCAGTTCCAGCATTTGTTGGGCAAGGGCTTGCAGTTGCTAAGTCAATGGGCCATCCTACTGTGCAGGGTTAGGTTTAGCAACTACTGGTTTAACCTCTCCTTTTATAGGGGTCTTAGGAGATAGGTACATATGTTGATTAGTGGCAACTGTCTCAATAAGCTCTCAAGCCTCGCCAATGGTCTTTCTCATGTCCATGGAACCACCAGCAGAGTGGTCCAAGGACATTCTAGCTATGTCTGAAAACCCATAGTAGAAAATGTCTAACTGTACCCGTTTTGAAAACTTTTCAGTGGGACATTTTCTTAGCATCCTCTTATACCTCTCCCAAACATCATAAAGAGATTCACCATCTCTTTGTTTGAAGCTTTGGATGTCTAGTCTCAGCTGGGTTACCTTTCTTCAGGGGAAGTATTAGTTTAAAAACTTATCCACTAATTGTTTCCAAGTTTTTAAACAAGCTTTAGGCTGGTTATCCAACCACCTTTTTGCTTGATCCTTTAAAACAAAAGGAAAGAGCAATAACCTGTAGACCTCTTGGTCTACTCCCTCACTGTATACTGCGTCAGTAATCCTTAAGAAATCAGCAAGGAATTCTGTAGGTTCTTCCTGAGAAAGTCCAGAATACTGGCAATTTTGCTGCATCAGAGTAATATGTTGAGGGTTTAATTCAAAGCCACTAGCTCTGATTTGAGGTATGCTAATGCTTCTTTCATAGAAGTCAGCATTTGGAATTGTATAAGATTCCATAACTCTTCTAAACTCTTCATTCCCACTTGGGTTCATGATGGAGAAAGGTAGAAGATGAAGAAGGAAGAATGAGGATAGAAGGGTAGAAGAAGAAATGGAAGTAGAGAAGATAATTTCTTTATTAACCAAACTTAAAATTAATTAACTGAAAAAAGAAATAAAATTCGAAAAAGAAGAAAGAGAGGTGGAAGAGAAGTTTTCAAAAATTGAGAGATAGAAGAGTTCGTTAGGAAGTTTTGAAGAAGAAGAGAGAAAAGAGAAGTGGTTAAGAAAAGATTTGAATTTAAAATAAGATAAGAGATAAGATAAGAAAAAATTTGAAATTGAAATTTGAAATTAGAAAAAGATAAGAAAAGATAAGATGAGAAATTTAAAAATATTTTAAAAAGATTGAATTTTAAAATGATAAGATTTTGAAATTTGATTTTGAAAAAGATTTAATTTTGAAAAGTGAAATTTGAATTCTTAAAAATTGAAATTTGAAATTTTGAAATTCGAATTTTGAAATTTGAATTTTAAATTTTGAAATTTTAAATTTAGAATTTTTAAAATTAAACAGGATAAGATAGAAATTTCAAAAAGATTTTGAAATTTTTGAAAATATTTAATTTTTAAAATTTGAAATTTATATTTTGAAATTTTGAAAGTTAAAATTTTAAATTTGAAACAAGATAAGATTTTGAAAAAGATATGAATTTTAATTTTTGAAAAGATTTGATTTTTGAAAATTAAAATCTAAGATAAGATAAAATAAAAACTTAAAAATAGAAATCTGAATTTTTAACTTAATATTTCAAAAATATGGTTAGGATAAAAATAAAACAGATATTTTTTTATTTTTGAATTTAATGATGAAAGAGAAAAACAAGTAAAAGACTCAAGACTTAAAATTTTTAGATCTAATGTCCCAAATTTTCGAAAACTTTTGGAGGGAAACACAAAGGACCACCAAGCTTACAAATTTTAAAATCAAAACACATAAAAGACTCAAGAACTCTTTGAAGACTCACAAGAACACAAAAGAACGAAATTCAAAGATTCAAAGAACACAAGAACATATAAAGAACACCAAACCTAAAATTTTTAGAAAACCAACAAGAAATTTTTGAAAATTCAAAGAAAAATAACAAGACACCAAACTTAAAAGTTGAAACAAGATTTAATCAAAGAAAAATTATTTCTAAAATGTTTTTGAAAGGAAGATACCAAAAAATTGAAAATTGCTGTAATTAATAAATACTGAAACTCAAAGAAGCAAGAAGTTACCAAGAACATAAACACAATACTCTAACCAATAACACAAATTAAGCAAAGAAAAGAAAATATTTTTGTAAGACTCAAATCAAGAACAAAAATTAAATAAAGAAAAGAAAAATACTTTTGAAAAAGTTTTTAAATTTTTCGAAAATAAGAGAAGAAGAAAATAAAAATAAAGGATTCAAATAAAATAAATACTCAATTAACTCCGGTATTATCGCTCTCTTTGCTTGTGAGTGATTTCTTCAATGGCAGGCTGTATATCATTGACACTGGTTTGAGCAGCTGCCAATACTCTTCCAGATCTGAACCCCAGGTTTAGTGTGGATCTATTCTGTTTGAGGGTGAAGCTCGTACAGTCCATTCTCCTTCATGATCCTACTTAAAATGCCACAGACAAGGTCGGATCTTTCAGATCAAAGAATGTTGCTTCTATGGATTCTAGCCTCTACCACAGAGACCCTAATCTCCCCGGAATTCATCTGAACTAATGTCTTGAGAAGTCCCCAACGAAGTCATGGATTAGCCGTCTGAGAGATGTACATTCAAGCTGTTGGTTGTCCTTGTCCGGCGAAAGACGCATTCTGACCCAAGTAGACGCGGGTGATTGTCATGCACGTTCGTCTTAATGTCATGAACAGAGCTAATTGATTAGATCAATGACGTTAAGATTTTTGCCAGTAAAGAATTTCATAAAAACAATCGCGATGTAGATATAGTCTCTAAACCGACAGAAATCCCTTCGTACAAACGTTTTGGTTGTCACAAGTAACAAACCCCTTTAAAAATTGTTAACCGAGTATTTAAACCTCGGGTCGTCTTCTCAAGGAATTGCAGGGAGGTATGTTCTTATTATTGGTTATGAAAAAGTGTGTTTGGGGTTTTGGAAGTAAGAGGGCAGTATGTTGCACAAAAAAATAATAAGAAAAATAAATAAATAACTATAAAATTAACTCTTGGCAAGATATGGGAACTGGAGGTCCTATCCTAGTTATCCTTATCAATTATGAAGAGAATTGGATTCTTCTCCCACCTTGTTAACCTCTAGCTATGAAGGTAAGTTAAATGGGTGAATTAATTCGAATCCTCAAGTCCTAGTTTTTCCTTGGGAAAGGCTAGAGTTATTGGAATATGAATTAATGAAATGAAGAAATCCAATTTTCAATCAATAATGAGTTTGATAACTCTAGAGTTACCAATTATTTAACCAAGACCAAAAGGAAAGAAAATTGTAGCTGCTGGAATAAAAATGCTTTTAGATGGGAAGCAATAATCATGTAAATAAAAGAAAGCAATATTAAACTGAAATACCTCAAATAATATTAATTCAAAGAAAATCGTAACATGAAGGGTTCATAAATTTAATTGGAAAAATAAATAAAAATAAAGAACCTGGGATTGAGAGTCACTCCTAAAACTAAGAGAAGTCCTAAATCCTAATCCTAAGAGAGAGGAGAGAACCTCTCTCTCTAAAAACCACATCTAAAACATGAAAAGTGAATTATGAGTGGCCTCCTCATGAATGGATGCATTCCTCCACTTTATAGCCTCTAATCTGTACCTTCTGGACTTGGATTTGGGTCAAAAAGGGCCTTAGAACTCGTTATGAGCATTTTCTGCAATTTCTGGTGCGTGGCCTCTGTCACGCGTCCGCGTGAGTCATGCGGTCGCGTCATTCGGAGCTTTTCCTTGCCACGCGGTCTTGACAGTCATGCGACCGCGCCATGTGCGTTCTGCTTAAGGCGCGCGGTCGCGTCAATCATGTGGCCGCGTTGCTGCTGATTCGTGCTTGGCACGCGATCGCGTCGTCCATGCGATCGCGTGGATACCAGTTTCCTTAAAGCTCCGTTTTGCTTTCTCCTTTCCTTTTAGTATGTTTCCTTTTTCATCCCTTAAGTCATTCCGCCTTAGAAAATCTGAAACTACTCAACACACTAATCACGGCTTCGAATGGAAATAAGAGAGGATTAATAATAAGCAAATATAAGTCCAAAGAAACATGTTTTCAATCAAAGCACATAATTAGGAAGGCAAATGTAAACATGCAAATAGTATGAATAAGTGGGTAAAGAGTTGATAAAATCCACTCAATTGAGCACAAGATAAACCATAAAATAGTGGTTTATCAATCAACCTATTCACTATGATGAAGATCGGATATACATCTTAGAGATAGATCAAACACGGATCATAGAAGAAACAATAATACTTTTATTAATTCATAGGACTTAGCAGGGCTCCTCCCCTCAACCTAGGAGGTTTAGAAACTCATACTAAGGTAGAATACATTGATAAAACGAAAATAATGCTAAATTGTGTTTAAGATGTTTGTGATTTATGTAAAATACGCTTTAAATACTAAACAGATGACTAGTAAGGGTAAAACAGTCTATTTAGAGCTAAAATCCACTTCTATGGCCCACTTGGTGAGTGTTTGGGCTGAGCCTTGATGAGATTCACGTGCTATGAGATCCCTTGGGCGTGGAATACCAGCTAAGGTGTCATTTTTGGGCGTTTGTACATCGGTCTCTGCTCTTTGGGCGCTGGACGCCTAGAAGAGGGCAAGTAGCTAACGTCGGATGCCAGTTTTGGGCCTTCTAATCTGAAGCAAATTATAAACTATTATATATTTCTGGAAAGCTCTGGAAATTAGTTTTTCATAGCCATTAAGAATGCTCCATTTGGCCTTTTTTAGATCAAGAAAAGCTCTTCCAAATGCAGGTAGGTCAGATTCAGACAGTATCTGCAGTGCTTTCTCTGTCTCTGAATCAGACTTCTGCTCCAGCCCCTCAATTTCTGCCAGAAAATACCTGAAATTGTCCAAAAATACAAAAATTGATAGTAGAATCCAAAAATGTGAATTTAACACTAAAACTTATAAAAACTTAATAAATATAAATAAAAACTACTAAAAACTATATGAAAATTGTTCATACCCTAGGTCAAGCTGTCCGACCCGGGATGTTTAGCGACAAGCCGACCGACCTCTTCAGGTCAGACTATCCAACCTCTTCTCAAAGAGCTCGGCCAATTTCCCGACCTCTTCTCAAAGAGCTCGGCCAACTCGCCAAAGGAGCCCAAAGCAGGCCCAAAACGAAGGAACACAGCCCAAATCTAAAGGCAGCCAAAGCCCAGAAAGATAAAGGCGGTTCCCTTGAAGATAAGATGACCTCACTTAAAGATAAGATAAAGATAAGATAAGATAAGATAACTAACTTATCTTATCCACTGGAGGCCACATCTCACCATTATAAATACACTGGAGCACCCAGGTATAACTCATACTCTGATTCTACTCCATACCTGTTTAATACCCTTGCTAACTTAAGCATCGGAGTCCCTTGCAGGAACCCCCCACCCTCCGGGGACGAAGGATCAGCACCATCACCAAGTCCAACAAGTCGGACACGGCGGCTCCGGCCACCATCATCAAGTCGGACACAACGGCTCCAACCAGCACAGAAGATCTTGTCCGAGATCGACCCACAGTTTCAGGTAACCCCCGGAACATTGGCGCCGTTGCCGGGGAACCTGGAAGTCATCCCACCACCATGGCGGACAACCATGACAACGACCATGATTCAGATCTAGAGGATAGAACGCCGCATAAAAACGTGGACGCCACCTCCAAAAGCACACCCCAAAATGGGGGAGATAAGTAACCTGCAAACACAGAAATCATGGAAGCACTACAAGCTCAACAAAACTGCCTCCAACAACTCAAAAAAGAAGACGAGCATCAACGGGAAGCCAAGAAGGACCTCCGAAGGGAAACTCAGCGACGTCGAGAGTTAAAAGATAAGCTCTTAAAACTCTAAGCTGATCTCAAAACCGAGACGGCTCGATCCAGTCACGAAGATAGCCCCCACAAAGATTAAGACCCATTCACCAAAGAGATCATGAAAGCTAAAGGTCCCAAAGGACTTCAAAGCTCCCAACATGACTCCGTACGATGGCACATCAGATCCAAGCTATCATCTTAGCAATTTCAGAAGCAGGATGTATCTCACGGAGGCCTCAGATGCAATCCGTTTTTCTCCATCCAGAAGGACAAAGCCAAACACGCATCAAGCCTATTAGGGATCAAGCAAGGAGATCGAGAGAGCCTTCGCAACTACATGAAAAGATTCAACAAAACATGTCTGGACATACAAAGTCTCCCAACAGAAGCAGCTATCAGGGGTCTCATCAATGGTCTACGAGAAGGACCTTTTAGCCACTCAATATCCAAGAAGCACCCAAACATCTCGGAACGAGGTACAGGAACGGGCAGAGAAGTACATCAACATGGAGGAAAACTCTCGACTAGGAGAGATCTCAAAAACCGAACATTCCTACTCCTCTCGGGATAAGGATAAAGAGTCCAAGAAAAAATAAGATCAACATGGAGAGAAGCCTAGAAAATACCACAATTACACCCCCTTCGGGTGTCTGTTGTGGATATCTACCGAGAAATATGCAACATTGAGAAGATCCCATCAACTCGCCCAATCAAAAACAAAAGAGGTCGAACGCGTTGAAGGTCCACCTCACACCAAAGAGGTCGGACGCGTTGAAGGTCCACCTCACACCAAAGAGGTCGGACAAGTTGAAGGTCCACCTCACACCAAAGAGGTCGGACAAATCAAAGGTCTACCTCACACCAAAGAGGTCGGACAAGTCGAAACTCAACCTCACACCAAAGAGGTCGGACAAGTTGAAGGTCCACCTCACACCGAAGAGGTCGAGCGAGTTAAGGTCCACCTCACACCAAAGAGGTCGGACACGAGTTTAAGGTCCACCTCACACCAAAGATATCGGGCGAGTTTAGGGTCCACCTCACACCAAAGAGGTCGGACAAGTTGAAGGTCCACCTCAAACCGAAGATATCGGGCGAATTGAAGGTCCACCTCACACCAAAGAGGTCAGACGAGTTGAAAGTACACCTCACACAAAAGAGGTCAGACAAGTTAAACATCTACCTCACACCAAAGAGGTCGAACGAGTTGAACGTCCACCTCACACTAAAGAGGTCGGACGAGTTGAAAAGGACAACGGAGTACGAACAAGCCTTCCGAAATTTCAAAATTCTTGGGGCAATCACCCATTCTTTCCAGACCACGGGAAAGTGAAGAACTCATTACAACTCGCAGTGGAAAGTCAGGCAATAGCCTCAGCTCTAGTCATAGAAGATGAAAGTGAGCAACAACTCGTCTACTTCATCAGCAAAGCTCTACAAAGGACCGAACTAAACCATCAACAGATAGAAAAAGTTTGCCTACACCCTCATACTCACCTCTCGATGACTCCACCCATACTTTCAAGCTCACACTATCAAAGTTCGGACCAAACCAGCCCATAAAAGACATCCTACAGAAAACAAACTTAGCTGGAAGAATCCTACAGAGGACAGCTCGGATAATTCGGGGGACCCTGGACAAAACCAGAAAACATCTCAGATAATTCGGGAGACCCTGGACAAAAACAGAAAACAGCTCGGACAAATTGGGGAAAATAAAGTCCGACACATAGAAACATAGAATGCCCGAGCTGATGCATTTTCAAAACCAGCCAACACCAACAACTCAGACAACTCGGGAACATGAAGTCCGACACATACCTCAGGAGCAGAATGCCCGAGCTGATGCATTTTCAAAACTAGCCAACACCAAACTAGGGGGCAATAACAGAAGCCTCATCCAGGCTACATCACAAGACCACAACAAGTCAATCTCAGGGATGTACTCAGGGTTAGCCACAGTAACACGCATTAAAAAACTATGGAATCCAGCCAATTAGACATGCCGTCCGGGATCTTAGTATACATCTCAAAGACATAGGTCAACTATGGGGTTACTACCAAACAACTCGGGCAACAACTCGAACAATAACAGCAAAATATCAGGTGTCAGATACAACAGTAAAAGGGAAACCCCAGGACTCACACGAAGGTCCAGGGGCACCCTTTGGAGGCAACAACGGAGCAAAAACCCAAATACAAAGTCAAAGCTTTACATCAAAAAGCATGCCAACTTCCACATTGCCCTACCAGAGGAGCTCATCAGTGTAACATCACCTTGGCCGTTCGCAAAGAGGAGACTCGACCCCCTCGGACTATTTCCCCAAGGATTGGGACAAGTCAAGTTCCTTATTGTAGGGGTGTTCATCAAATGGATTTAGGCAGAGCCCCTAGCTAGTGCCACTGCTCAAAGAAGTCAGAAATTCTTGTACAGAAACATTATTACAAGCACCAATTCACATCCGTAGAACACCCACAAGCTAATGGACAAGCAGAAGCTGCCAACAAAGTCATACTAGCTAGGTTAAAACGGAGACTACAGGACGTAAAGGGAGCTTGGGCTGAAGAGCTCCCACAAGTCCTATGGGCATATCGGACAACTCCACACTTCACCACGGGGGAATCACACTTCCGATTGATTTACGGAATGGAGGCAATGATCCCAGTAGAGATCAAAGAAGGATCCCCCAAAATGATCTTCTACAATGAAGAGGTCAACTCCCAAATCCAAAGGAAAGAACTCGACCTACTTCCAAGAGTCCGAGAGAGAGCTCTGATCAAGGAAGAGGCGTTAAAACGTCGAATGGCCTCAAGATACAATCAGAAGGTAGTACAGCGAAGCTTTGCCAACAACAACCTCATCCTAATCCGAAATGATATCGGAACAACTCGACCTGGAGAAGGAAAGCTAGCAGCCAACTGGAAAGGACCATACCAAGTTGTTTAGAAGAACTGGGGAAAGGTTGCTACAGACTATCCAAACTCGAAGGGCAAGAGCTACCAAGGTCATGGCATGCCTGCAATCTAAAAAGGGCACCAGGCCGAGATCCAAAAAGATTGCCCGACCTAGAAAGGTAAGTACTAACATGTACACACTCTTATCTTTATATTATTGTTTAAAAGATTGCAGATTCCCTAAAAAGTTTCCTACCAAGACGCCCGACTACGGCAGGTCAGCAAGGTGAAACACCAAAATCACCGCCCGATCACGACAAAGTCGGCAAGATGAAAACCAAACTCATCGTCCGATTACAAAGCGACAAGTCGACAAGGTGAAAACCAACTTCACCGCCCGACCACGATGAAAACCAAATTCATCATTTGATTTCGACAAAGTGAAAACAAAATTCACTGCTATACCAAGACGCATTAATCTGAAACGCAAATTTCACTGCCGGATCACGACAAGGTCGGCGGGGTGAAAACCAAATTCACCGCCCGATCATGATAAAAGTCAGCAAAGATGAAACTAGAATTCATCACCCGATTTCGACAAGGTCGGCAAAAAAGTGAAAGCAGAGTTCATCGCCCGATTATAAAGCAACAGATCGGCAGAAAATGAAAAACAATTTCACTGCACGATCACGATAAAGACAACCGTCCGATAAAGGTGAAAACGCGATTCACCCAAAGGACGATCTAGAGATGACAACCACTTTCTACAAATCGGCAAAGATGAACACAGAATAATGTAAGAAGTTATCGAAAGTGATCTAAAAAAGAACCTGACGAGGTCTTACGGATCGCTAAAATAATAACTTAAGGACTGGTCGAACGTTAAGAAGTCGAACCAAGTCAACCCAAGTTATAAGTAAACCCTGGAAAGAGGTCTGGCCAACCCTATTAAAGAGGATTACTTTAACTTAAGAAAAGATCGACCTAACGAAGTCGGTTTCCTACAAAACAAAGTTATAAAAGTAATCCCTGAAAGAGACCTGAAAAAGGTCCAAGAAAGAGGATTACAAAAATAACTTAGAAGAGATCGACCTAACGAAGTCGGTCTCCTACAAAACAAGTTATAAAAGTAATCCCTGAAAGAGACCTGACAAAGGTCCAAGAGAGAGGATTACAAAAATAACTTAGAAGAGATCGACCTAACGAAGTCGGTCTCCTACAAGACAAGTTATAAAAGTAATCCCTGAAAGAGACCTAACAAAGATCCAAGAAAGAGGATTACAGAAATAACTTAGGAGTCCCGACGTGACAAAGTCGGCCCAAACAACAAAGTTATAAAAGTAATCCCTGAAAGAGACCTGAACAAGGTCCAAGAAAGAGGATTACAAACATAACTTAGAAGAAACTGACAAGAAGAAGTCGGACCAACGAAAGCTACAGCTTGGACCGACAAGAAGAAATCGGACCAACGAAAGGTACAGCTTGGACCGACAAGAAGAAGTCGGACCAACGAAAGCTACAGCTTGGACCGACAAGAAAAAGTCGGACCAATGAAAGCTACAGCTTGGACCGACAAAAAGAAGTCGGACCAACGAAAAACGTGCACTAAAATGGACATAGTTCCGCCCAAAAAGCCACGGCTCCACGACAAGGCTATCAAAATTATTCAGAATGACTAAAAAGTGTTCTACGAGAACACTAAAAAGTTGTCGGACAAGTTATCCCCAAGGACCACCTCGACCAAGCAAAAAGTGGACAAAACCAGAAGTGATCAAAAGAGGCCGGACAACAAAGTACCGACACTCTACAAAGATCCACAAAGGGGACAAAGACATCTCGCAACGACTAGAGGAAGGCCAGAAATGCTTTGCTAAAAATTACGAAGTCTTGAAAAAAGACACTACTTAAAAGGCAAAAGCACAAATCAAAACGGCGCTAAAAAGTCATCCAAATAGACTATAAAAAGGTTCCCCATCAGGAACACTACCTAAAAAGTTGTTGGATTATGACTAAAAAGCCCGAGCAGTGAAGACAAGCAAGTCAGAAGAAGACTGAAAGATCCCCTTAACAAATTAAAAGGGGCAATACCAGACTCACACAATGGAGAAACTACTCAAGATCGACCAAAGTCAGGATGCTTGAGCGCGACTTCCTCAAAAAGATCGAAGCTCTGAAAGAACGATCTCGCGGAAAAATCCGAACTCAAGTAGGGGCAAAGTCATACAGGTCGACGTCAGCTAAAAGAAGAGGCGCAAGTATGACTTCAAAAAAGAACAAGCCAAAAGGTTGGGAAACAACTTAAGGCTCAAATGCGCTTAGCCAAAAAGGATACAACTCCACTCAAAGAAGGCACAATCTCAAATAGGGCTACGAACATCATCCAAGACAAAAAAAAAAAGGGGTTCTATATAAAGAACACTAAAAAGTCATTGGACAAGTCACAAAAAGCCCGGATATCAAGCTGCAAAGATAACTTCGCCAAAGCAGAGGGTTGTCAACACAAACTTAAAGCAAGGCGTGATCCAGAAGACAAGGGTAGAAAACCCACACTACCGCTCAAAAGAGGTTGGACTGAACCTCTAGAAAATCTGCAAAGATTGCAAAGCAATGAAGAAACAAGCAAGACAGATGCTTGAGCACGACTTCCAAAGAGATCGAAGCTCTGAAAAGCACGATCTCATGGAAAGATCGAACTCAAGCAGGGGCACTGTTCATACCCTGGGTCAAGCTGTCCGACCCGGGATGTTTAGCGACAAGCCGACCGACCTCTTCAGGTCAGACTATCCGACCTTTTCTCAAAGAGCTCGGCCAATTGCCCGACCTCTTCTCAAAGAGCTCGGCCAACTCGCCAAAGGAGCCCAAAGCAGGCCCAAAACGAAGGAACACAGCCCAAATCTAAAGGCAGCCAAAGCCCAGAAAGATAAAGGCGGTTCCCTTGAAGATAAGATGACCTCACTTAAATATAAGATAAAGATAAGATAAGATAACTAACTTATCTTATCCACTGGAGGCCACATCTCACCATTATAAATACACTGGAGCACCCATGTATAACTCATACTCTGATTCTACTCCATACCTGTTTAATACCCTTGCTAACTTAAGCATCGGAGTCCCTTGCAGGTACCCCCCACCCTCCGGGGACGAAGGATCAGCACCATCACCAAGTCCAACAAGTCGGACACGGCGGCTCCGGCCACCATCATCAAGTCGGACACAACGGCTCCGACCAGCACAGAAGATCTCGTCCAAGATCGACCTACAGTTTCAGGTAACCCCCGGAACAAAAATGATGTCAAAAAGCGTATAAAATATCCGCTCATCATGAACCACCTCCCTTAAATTATGACTCTTTATAACATAACCAACCCTCTTTTTTACCAAAACCCTTGATAGAAGAAGCTCTCTAACCATTAATCCAACAGCAAAAAGTTCTTCGATCTAATCACCAGGGGCAAGAAGCATTCCAAGAGTGGCAAGAAAACTTCATGACTACCTTCGCGAAGCCTTAACCCGCTTAGCCTCACTACACTCATATAATGATCAAAACACCTCCATGGATAAATGTGAAGAATTAGTTTCAACCGAAGAGAGTGGTATGGAAGAAAGATTGGAATCTCAAGTGAAAGAAGAGGAGCTAATGGTTGAAGCACAACAAGCGGAGGATGTTGAAGAGGAAAGCTGAAGGATCTATTGCTAAAAGGTGAGAACATTGAGTGCATTGAATTCGATGGAGTGGTTGAAAGTTTAGGAGAATTTGTGCAAGGAATAAGCTTCACCAAGGAGGATGATTCTACACCAACTAGTGATGTTGATGAGTTTGTTAATCCTTTTTCCATTGGGCGTATAGCAGTGTTGAGGAGGAATATGCACAACCTCCAATACACACCTTGAGTAATGAAGAATATGCAAAAAAAATTGACAAGCAAAATACAAGTTGAATGGGTAAACATCTAATCCTTTAACTTTTTTTACCCACATTAGTATGTCTTATTAGAAACAGATGGTAAACTTTGAATTCTTCTTGGGGTGCTAAGTAAGAAGGAATTGGATGTCGGGTGGAATATGAATCAAGGTTCACTAAGGGTAGAATATCAAGACTTGGAGTCTAAATGTGGTGCAAAGCTAAATTCTTGGGATTTTCGAAGAGAATTTTGAGCTTAAAGAAGAATTTGAAATGTGTGTCATCCAAATATAAGCTTGAAGATCAACAATAAGGTGGGTGGAAAACCAAGATTTGGGCCCCAAAAAAATAATTTACTAATCAACGATTTTGGGAGCTCATTGTTTGGTTGACAACCCTTCATGATTTGGTTCATATGACTTGGGATCCCAGAGAGCATTTGAAGTCCAAGCATTGGCGGAGATTTAAGGAAGAATTCAGGTATAAGCCACCATGACAAGAATCTCACAATTGTCCAACTTAAGGACTTTAAATAAATATGCTAGCTGGGAGACACCCCACGGAACCTCTTCAGGGCTGAGATATGGAAGACATCATGATTTCTCATTTCCTTTGGTAGAGATAATTTGTAAGCAACCTTATTGAGTTTCCTGTAAATTCGAAAGGGGCCATAGTAGTGCATACTAATTTTTTGGTTTTTTTCTCAAGGCCACGGTATGCTGACGATCTAGTTGCAATTAGACAAGTAACAAATCTGCCTTTTTGAACTCCACATTCCTCTGATTCTGATGTGTAAAATACTTCATAAACTGCTGGGATCGAGCGAGGTTTCGCTTAAGCTGGTCTAATAATTAGTCCCGAGACAGCAGCAGTTCTCTCAAGGAAAGGTCACCAACAGACGAGAATTCATATCGCATCAATGAAAAAGGGTCTCCACCATACAATGCCTTGAAGGGAGATATTTCATTGTTGCAATGCCAATAATTATTGTACCAAAACTCAGCCCACGGTATCATTTCCAACAACCTCTTGGGGTTGTCAAAACAAAAGCACCGTAAATACTTCTCAAGTGTTTTATTCAACACTTTACTTTGGCCATCCGTTTGAGGATGGTACGGAGAGCTCATCTCCAACTGTGTTCCCTAAAGTTTGAAAAGTTGCTACCAAAATCTACTCACAAACACCTTGTCTCTATATGAAATAAATGGCTTTAGAAATCCATGCAATTTCACAATATTTCACATGAAGGCCTTAAACCACACCTTAAGATTTTCTATCCAACAGAACACCATCTCTCTTTTCTACGCATGAACTAGAGTTTAAGGAAAATTCTGAATTCAACACGCTTCAACCTCCATCACCTCCGTACACCAGCAAACATAATCAAATCAAATAATTCAATCACATAAAAGCAAACACATATAAAGCACATTACAACTAGCACATTTTCAAACAAAACATATAAGCACAACACAGTAATAAAATACAGACCCAATTAATTCAAACAAATACATATGATGCATGCCTATCCTACTGGCCGTGAGCTCAAGCGTCAGTTATATTGCCAGACTTGACACATGTGGTAGCTAACCCGGTCATACTCTTTCTGTCGTACATTCCCTGGACGAAAAATATCTCATGCATATATAAATTGATTCTGTAGGGAGAGTTCCATGTCACCTTCTCATTGAAGGCAGTGCTATCCAGAGATTGCGTGCCTGGCTACCCTTACAATCAGAGATACTATGATATATCAAGAAGGGAATCCTCAACCTAACTTGTCCACACCACAGTTCAGGAATTGAACCGAAGAGAATCTTCAACCTTCTATCCAATTCCTAATGCAACAAGAGAGAGAATTCTCAACCTCACTTGTCCACCGTAACACTAAGCAAGAGGGACAAAACCACCATCCTTGTCGGGTGATGAGCGGATAATTTGTACACTTTTTGGCATTGTTTTTAGTATGTTTTTGGTAATTTTAGTTTAGTTTTTAATATATTTTTATTAGTTTTTAGTTAAAATTCACTTTTCTGGACTTTACTATGAGTTTGTGTGTTTTTCTGTGATTTCAGGTATTTTCTGGCTGAAATTGAGGGACCTGAGCAAAAATCTGATTCAGAGACAGAAAAGGACTGCAGATGCTGTTGGATTCTGACCTCCTTCCACTCGAAGTGGATTTTCTGGAGTTACAGAAGCCCAATTGGCGCGCTCTCAACGGCGTTGGAAAGTAGACATCCTGGGCTTTCCAGAAATATATGATAGTCCATACTTTGCCCAAGATTTGATGGCCCAAACCGGCGTTCAAAGTCACCTACAGAAATCCCGGCGTTAAACGCCGGAACTGGCACCTAAATGGGAGTTAAACGCCCAAACTGGCATAAAAGCTGGCGTTTAACTCCAAGGAGAGTCTCTACACGAAAATGCTTCATTGCTCAGCCCAAGCACACACCAAGTGGGCCCGGAAGTGGATTTTTATGTCATTTACTCGTCTTTGTACACCATTAGGCTACTAGTTTTCTATAAGTAGGACCTTTTACTATTGTATTTGATCTTTTGATCTTTGGAACCTTTTCTTGAGATCTTTTGATCACTTTGGGAGGCTGGCCATTCGGCCATGCCTAGACCTTTGTTCTTATGTATTTTCAACGGTGGAGTTTCTACACACCATAGATTAAGGTGTGGAGCTCTGCTGTACCTCGAGTATTAATGCAATTACTATTGTTCTTCTATTCAATTCCGCTTGTTCTTTATCCAAGATATCACTTGTTCTTCAACTTGATGAATGTGATGATCCGTGACACTCATCATCATTCTCACCCATGAACAAAGTGACTGACAACCACTCTTGTTCTACAAGCATCCGAGGCTCTAGTGAATATCTCTTGGATTCCTGATTGCACGATGCATGGTTGATCGCCTGACAACCGAGTGCTCGTCTGACAAACGAGCCAACCATTCCGTGAGATCAGAGTCTTCGTGGTATAGGCAAGAACTGATGGCGGCATTCAAGAGAATCCGGAAGGTCTAACCTTGTCTGTGGTATTCTGAGTAGGATTCAATGATTGAATGACTGTGACGTGCTTCAAACTCCTAGCAGGCGGGGCGTTTGGTGACAGACGCAAAAGAATCAATGGATTTTATTCTGGCCTGACCGAGAACCGACAGATGATTAGCCATGCTGTGACAGAGCATCGGGACGTATTTTCACTGAGAGGATGGGAGGTAGCCACTGACAACGGTGAAACCCTACACAAGCTTGCCATGGAAAGGAGTAAGAAGGATTGGATGAAGACTGTAGGAAAGCAGAGAGACGGAAGGGAAGGCATCTTCATACACTTATCTGAAGCTCTCACCAATGATATACATAAGTATCTCTATCTTTATCTTTGTGTTTTATTCATTCATCATCTATGCCCATTTGAGTCTGCCTGACTAAGATTTACAAGGTGACCATAGCTTGCTTCATAGCAACAATCTCCGTGGGATCGACCCTTACTCGCGTAAGGTTTATTACTTGGACGACCCAGTGCACTTGCTGGTTAGTTGTGCGAAGTTGTGTTTATGCCATGGTATTGAGCACCAAGTCTTTGGAGCCATTACCGGGGATTGTTTTGTGTATTGAAAAGTATTGATCACAATTTCGTGCACCATCGGGTGAAGGTGTCTCATCAGTGATGCAAGCGAGACAAAACCCACGTCCTTGCCAATCAGTATTCTTCATTCATTATAATCATCATCAAACAAACTTATCATCTCACATAATCATCATCAACAATCATAATCACAATCTTAACTAATTTCATAAGTTATAATTCATCATAACTCACTTTATCACTAGGACATTTAACATCATTGTCAACCTGTGAGCGGACAAAGCCACCGTCCTCACCGTGGTTGGGACAAAACCATTATCCTCAAAATGCTGTTATTTCTTTTAACAAAGTTTATGGAGAATTATTCTAATTAGACTTATTATATCCATCCCTGACACATTTCAAACCCTTAAAATAGTTTTAGACTCCATACAGAGGTTACTAGGGGTACAATATTTCCAGAAAGGCTTAATAGCTCAAAATCACACAAATGCGACAAAACTTCCATCATTGCCAATCAATAGTCATCATCAACCAAAATCTCTCACATATATCTAAACTTAATTAAAGTTTTCATTAGAAGTCTCATATCAATCTCATTTTAGTTATATGCCTCAAATCAATTATCATTTTCCATCAATAATCTCATAATAAACACAATTCACTAGGTTAGGCTTTGGCCGTTACATATGGATTGCGGGTATGAGGCGTCTAATACGATACCCTAGACTCGAGATCAAGGTTGCAAATCAACTCAGATACGACACTATTGTCTATAACCAACCTTAACCTAACAACAAACACGTCATCTGTTTTTCATTCAGTTTCATCACATCATTGATTAATTATTTGCTTTAGGGGCTAACAGATCAAGCTTTCATAATCTTCAAGTTCAACTTAGGATATAGCTAAAGGTACTTGTTACTTACCTCATCATTCTTTGAAATCATAATTTTGTAATCACATTCTTTAAATAACTCTCTTTCTCTCAACTCTTATATTTAATTCCATTTAAATCTCATCTCACATTTTCTATTCCCAACCTCTGAGTTGATAATTAATTAGCTTTTTAAATCTTTAATTAATTAAGTATCTTTTCAAGTTAACTTTAATTACTATATTTATTCTTTTCATTGTTAATCAAGTAAGTTAACTCATGAATCAATTTTACCAAATCAATCACAACCATGAAGACTTACTTTATTTAACCAAGTTCTAAACTAACTTCAACTCCACTTTAAGTTCATTTTAATTATCCATTACTTTAAATTCAATAAAAATCATCAAGACATAACTCTTTAATTAGAATTAATCAAATAAAACACCAAGACAAAGTCTCTGATCTTTATGAAAATAATAATAATTCTCGTCATTCTTATTATTCAATTTTATTCAAAAATCTTATAAAAATTTCAGTAAAACCTCTCCTAAAACTCGAATTTTCCATCATTCAAGGGTTCCATCCATACCAAACATCTCTCAAACCCTTCTCAACCTTCCCAATACCAAACAATTTCTTAACATATACAAATCAAAATTCCAATATCAATGTATTTATTTTCTTATCTTAATTTATCTTTAAGTTATTAAATTTTCACACATTAGGGCAACAAATAATTTGTCCAAATCCAATCCACCAACCAAGAGGCTTCAAGCATTTTTACTAATTAATTTTACTTTTAGAGCATTTAATCCCTTTTTAATCCATTATTGATTTCAATTAATTACGAAAAATAATCTTAAATTATCAAAGCTTAATTAATCAAGCTTTGATAAAAATAAACAAGCCTTAAAATGCTCATCAAGTTAAATGCACATATTTTCTAAACTTTCAAAGCATTTTAACTTTATAAAATAAACATCCCTACCTCAATTAGTCACAATTCACAAAAATTGGGAGTACAACAGCCATCTATATCTAACGCAAAGGCAACAACATCAACACTAGCTCTAGTAGCGGCAAGAACTACTTTGGAAGGAAAAGTTTGATAGCGGCTGAAGCAAGGCCAAAAAGTGATATTACGCACGATTAGAATAGAGCCAATAACAGAGCATTGTGGTGAAATGAATTAGATCCAAATAAATCTCACCACAAAAAGAAAAGGCTAGATGACACAGTAGAAACTTCCTATAACACCTTTACTATTAAAATATCATGCTTAAGTCATGATATTACTAATGGTAAAAGTATTACGTGCATTTCTTGTTACCTATATACATATATAGGAGCCTTTAAGAATAAACAAAGCTGGAGACTAAAGGCATTTTTTTGTACAGACATACATACATACATCTTTCGTTTATTCGTTTATCCCAAAAAAATCAATAATTACTACAACATAACAACTACATCAATTGACATGAATAAAATATATCAATTACACTTTTATATACATATCAGTATACATATAACAAATAATTACTATCCCTCTGCACAAAATTTGAAACAATAATAAAGACAAGGGAAAACAATAACAAAATACAAATTCAGTCTATAAATATAGTAATGAATGTCTGATGATTAGTAGACTCCCTGTAGACTTTGTCATCTGTTTCCTGAAAATGCTGGATGTAGGAGGGTGAGAACCAAGCCACACGGTCTCAATAGAGGAGTTTTAAAATTGTCATAGAAAGATATATAAAATAAACTTTGTTTTAAGACAATGATCAGTTCTTATCTTATGAACCGTTCTCTTGAGAAATCCTTATCTGCCAAACGCTTATGATTCAACAGTTACTCTTTCACAACTCGTATTTCTCAAAACCATTCTCTCCTCTAGATTATCCCTCTTTTAAAATTGACCAATTTAACTGCAATGCAGATTACTTTTCTTACGTATGACTGATGACGGGCCAAACATCGGTTTAGAATTTTCTCTCAATAAAGAATTGCTTCATTAGTAGTATAGTTTTGAACTAACAGATGACCCGTATCGAAGTTGAATTCATTTGTCAAGAATGCAAACCAATAAAAATCGATAGTATTAGATCTTGGGTCGTCTCTCAAAGAAATTGTAGTGTGGTGTGCGTATTATCAGTCACGAGAATAAGGGGGTTTGCAGAGAATCAAACAAGAAAATAAATGAAAAGAAAGTAAACCTAACAACTAAAGGGAATATAAACGCTAAGAGACATTCCTAGTAACGATTGAGAATCAAGGATTCCTAACCAAGTCATTGACCATAAACATGGTGATTACCTGGAGTTAATCCCATTTTGTTATCCCCAACATTGGGAGAGAGTCAAATAGGCATAGTTAGTCTTAATTCTTAGGTCTTACTCGTCAGTGGAAACAAGACCAACTAACAACCCTATATCACCAATCAATATTGGACATTAATGACTCTTGCGTCACTAACCACGAGATGATAATTACAAGAGCAAACCCAATTAGTCAACCTCTAATGGTGAGATAAGTCAACCTGGCTTAATCAATCTCAATCCATAGGTCTTATGATAAGCCATGTTTGAAATGATCTCTGTCTCGTGTGTACTAGGTTTCACATAATTTGTTAGGATCTGATGCCAGAGCCTAGCCTCAATGGTAAGATATCTTATCGCTATGGCTTTCGGACCTCGCTTCGACGAACTATAAATCCACGGGCTGTTGGGGTGGATGGCTAACACGTGCAACACTGCATCCCAATCAAACTTCATCATCTGTATGTCCTCCTATGCCTTCTAAAAGTCATATTTCTCAGTAACCTTAGGTGGGAAATGGAGGACCTCTTCAATTGCCTCTTCTGTAACCAAGATCTGCTTGCCTCGAAGGAGAACTGCATCAAGGGACGCTCTATAATAGTTGCAGTAGAACTTGTGGACCCATGATGTGTTCATGATACTTGAGCATCTTTTCCTTATTTTCTATTTATTTTAAGTTAGAATTTACTGAGTTTAAGTGAATTTTAGTGTTAAAATCCTCCTTGGATGTTACTTTGAATTGTTTTGGTGTTTTAATTATTTTAGGTGAAGTTTGGATTAATTTGGCAGAGTTTTATGCAAAAAAAGAGAAAAATTGAAGCTGCCCACTAGGGCGCGCCAGCAACTCAGCAACGTTAGAGGAGTTTCTGCCGTCAAGGGCGCTAAATGCTACAATTGGCGTTTAGCGCCAGCCAATCCAGATCACAACCTCATCAAAGGAGCATCTTTAGTTAGATTTAGCTTTTAATTACTCTATTTTATTTTATTTTAGTTATTTTTATTTACAAACAAAATCTTTTAGATTTAGAATTTATTATTTTATTTTATTTTCAAATTAAATTAGGTTAGATATAAAAGAAAAAAGATTCACCCTTCGGGGGGATCTTCTCACTTCTGCAATGTCACATTTTCTGAACCCTAATTTTTTCTCTGAACCATGAGCCACAAAACCTCTTTGGTTAAGGTTAAGAGCTCTGTCTATTTCTATGAATTGAGACTATTACTGTTCTATTTGAATTAATATATTAATTCAGTTTCAAGGATTACTTTCGTTCTTCATTTTAAGAATCTGGGTAGAGCGAAAGAATAAGCCTTATTCTATACGAGTTCTTATGATTCTTGGAAGAGATATCTTACCTGAACAACAGCTTGAAAGTAAATTTTTCCTAAATCGTTATTTACTTTAACTAATCGGAATACGTGACATATAATCCTCCTAGCTTTGGGTAATTAGGATTTTTGTGGCTATAAACTAGAATTGAACTTAACTCTCTAATCGAAATAAATGACCAAGACATTGGTGGTCAACTAGGTTAGAGGAGACTATATCACTAAGGCATTAGGGTATAGTCACTGATAGTTTGCCATGAAATGAATTTTGCATGATTAAAAAAGTTGGTAAGAAAACTTAATCGGAAAAAGTAAACATCTCCGATACCTTAGCTATCTTCCCTCATATATTTCACACAATTCTCACTGTTTGCGTTTTCTACACTCTGAACTATTATTTAATACTTTTCAAACCCTCAGAATATCACTTTCTACTGGCCTGACTAAGGAATCATTCGACCATTATTGCTCAGTCCATTAATCCTTCTGGGATCGACCCTCACTCACCTGAGCTATTACATGGTACAAACTGGTGCACTTGCCTATTAGTTTGTGATTTTGAAATACCGCGGCAAAGTTTGTGGCACTGTTGCCGGTTTAGTTTGTGGGTTTTTTCAATAATTTCAGAACTTAAGTTTGGTGTCCCTGTAGTAAAGTTTATTTTTAAATTTTTCAAAAATATTAGTATTCTTCTTTATTTAATTCTCAAAATTTTTGGTTTACTTTTTCTTATTTATTTTCAAAATTTTTAGATTAATTGCTTGTATTATTTTATTTTATTTCTTTTACACAGGATTCTTCATTGGGAATCTTCTACACTCTGACATAGAGATTCACATTCTTCTTTGATTTATGTATATTTATGAGTAGGAACAGAGACAAAGAACTCCTTTTTTACTTTGACCCTGAGATTGAGAGGACTGCAAGAAGACGTTTACAGCAGGCTAGAGCTTACAAAGCTGCTGAAAGTCTTAGGGATAACTCTCAGAAAGAAGCTGAAGAGTTTACTATGGAGGGCAACCCTAACAACAATGCAATCAATGCCAATGTTATTAATACAAATGCAAATGGGCAACCTAGGAGGTCTCTTGGCTCTTATACTGCTCCTAGCCCAGATTTCTATGGGAATAGCATTGTTGTGCCCCCTGTTGCTGCAAACAACTTTGAGCTGAAGCCCCAATTGATCTCTCTAGTGCAGTAAAACTGTCAGTTTTACGGACTCCCACATGAAGATTCCAACTTGTTTATATCTAATTTTCTGCAAATCTATGATACTATAAAGACTAACAGGGTGAACCCTGATGTCTACAAGCTACTTCTCTTCTCATTTACTGTGAAGGATAGAGCAAAGCAATGGCTTGATACTTAGCCCAAGGAGAGCCTGGACACTTCGGATAATGTGATCAACAGGTTTTTAACCAAGTTCTTTCCTCCTCAAAAGCTGATTAAGCTGAGGACAGATGCTCAGACCTTCAGGCAGAGAGAAGGAAAGTCTCTCTATGAAGCCTAGGAAAAGTACAAACAGATACTCAGGAAGCATCTTCCTGATATTTTCTCAGACTGGATCCAAGTACAGATATTCTATGATGGAGTCTTTGAGACAGGAAGAATGTCTTTAGATAATTCTGTAGGAGGATCACTCCACATGATGAAGACCCTGATGAGGTCATGGAGCTTATTGAGATGGTTGCTAACAACCAGTACTTATACTCTTCTGAGAGGACCTCTGTGAAAAAAGGAGTCATGGAGCTGGACACATTGGATGCTATTCTTACTAAGAATAAAGCTATGTCTCAACAAATTAGTGCCATTACACAACTCTTGAGTGGAATGCATGTTTCAACTGGCAGTACACAAGACACCTCCTATGACATGAGTGGTGGCTTCCCTCAAGGTAAAATTTATTACTATGGCCAGTATACTCCTAAGCAGGTTAATTTCAAGGGAAACTCCTCCAAAAATTCCAATAATGATCCCTATGCTAAGACATATAATCAGGGATGGAGGAATCATCCCAACTTTAGGTGAAGAGACCAATCTCAGAGGCATCCAAACTTCAATAATTCTCAGGGCCATTTTAATCAAAATAATTACAACAACTGCCAATTTCAAGCCTCTCAGCCACAACAAGCATCCACTCAATCTCAAAGTACTCCTGACTTACCTCTATAGTTGCTAAACTCTCCAAAAGTACTCAAAATTTTATTCAGGAGACCAAAGCTTTACTTTCGAACTTGGAGGTACAAGTGGGTCAGTTGAGTAAGCAAATACCTGAGAGATCTCCTAACACTCTTCCCAATGATACGATGCCTAATCCAAGAGAAGAGTGCAAGGCAGTCACAGTAGCAGTTGAACTAGAGACACTGGAGGAAGTACATGTTGCTAAGGGATCAGAGAAACCAGAAAAGATTGAAGGTACCAAGGCACACGCTCAGAAGCTCTAAAAGGAGACCAAGGATGAGCAGTTCTCACAATTCTTGGAAGTTTTAAGGAAGTTGTAAATCAATATTCCTTTTGTTGAGGTTCTATAGCAAATGCCTCCCTATGTTAAGTTCATGAAGATCTTCCTCTCTAAGAAGAAAACTATAAAGGGAGATGAGAGAGTAGTCCTGACCAAGGAATGCAGCGCAATAATTCAGAGCAAGTTGTCAAGAAAGATGCCAAATCCTGAGAGTTTTCAGATTTCCTGTAATATAGGGAACATCACTTTTAACAGAGCCCTACGTGATCTTGGTGCAAGTATTAATCTGATGCTCTTGTCTGTAATGAAGAAGCTACAAATCCAAGAGGCACAGCCATCAAGGTAGCATTACAGATGGCAGACAAATCTTTGAAACTAGCACATAGTATAGTAGAGAATGTCTTAGTCAAGGTTGTAAAATTTTTCCCCCGGCAGATTCTGTGATTCTTGACATTGGAGAGGATGAAAATGACTCCATTATCCCAGGAAGACCATTCCTAGCCACTGGAAGAGCTTTGATTGATGTGGAGAAAAGGGAATTAATTCTGAGGATGCATGAGGACTACTTAGTATTCAAGATTTTTAGACCTTCACATCACTTTGATGGAAAAGACAATTGCATATGGAGTGAGCTCACTAATCCAAGCCTACAAGGACCTTTGACGGAAGTAAAGCAGAGTTCACAGCTCAAGCCTCCTTTGGTGGGAGTCAATACAATTCCCCCTGACATTAAACTTAAGTTTGGTGCTGGGTGTCCATCATCCACCAAGAAAGAAAGTCCCAAGAAGAAGGTGTCTATAGGTTGAAGGAACAAGAAGATCCCCACTGATGATTTCTCACTAGGAATGAAGGTGGTATTCACTAAAAGTCCAATCCTGCTTCATACCGTGAATAAGATCCTATCTTTTGAGCTTATTAAGTTAATCCATGAGAGCACAAGAAAGAAGTTCACAGTGAGAGGTGAAGAGATAAGGGCTTCTGATCACCCCCTCCCTAAGGGAGTGATGAGCGGATAATTTGTACACTTTTTGGCATTGTTTTTAGTATGTTTCTAGTAGTTTTAGTTGAGTTCTTAGTATATTTTTATTAGTTTTTAGTTAAAATTCACTTTTCTGGACTTTACTATGAGTTTGTGTGTTTTTCTGTGATTTCAGGTATTTTCTGGCTGAAATTGAGGGACCTGAGCAAAAATCTGATTCAGAGACTGAAAAGGACTGTAGATGCTGTTGGATTCTGACCTCCCTGCACTCGAAGTGGATTTTCTGGAGCTACAGAAGCCCAATTGGCGCGCTCTCAACGGCGTTGGAAAGTAGACATCCTGGGCTTTCCAGCAATATATGATAGTCCATACTTTGCCCAAGATTTGATGGCCCAAACCGGCGTTCAAAGTCACCTACAGAAATCCCGGCGTTAAACGCCGGAACTGGCACCTAAATGGGAGTTAAACGCCCAAACTGGCATAAAAGCTGGCGTTTAACTCCAAGAAGAGTCTCTACACGAAAATGCTTCAATGCTCAGCCCAAGCACACACCAAGTGGGCCCGGAAGTGGATTTTTATGTCATTTACTCATCTCTGTAAACCTTAGGCTACTAGTTTTCTATAAGTAGGACCTTTTGCTATTGTATTTTCATCTTTGGATTATTTTTGATCCTTTGATCATCTTTGGACATCTAGTTCTTAGATCATTTGGGAGGCTGGCCATACGGCCATGCCTAGACCTTTGTTCTTATGTATTTTCAATGGTGGAGTTTCTACACACCATAGATTAAGGTGTGGAGCTCTGCTGTACCTCGAGTATTAATGCAATTACTATTGTTCTTCCATTCAATTTCGCTTGTTCTTTGTCCAAGATATCACTTGTTCTTCAACTTGATGAATGTGATGATCCGTGACACTCATCATCATTCTCACCCATGAACAAAGTGACTGACAACCACTCTTGTTCTACAAGCATTCGAGGCTCTAGTGAATATCTCTTGGATTCCTGATTGCACGATGCATGGTTGATCGCCTGACAACCGAGTGCTCGTCTGACAAACGAGCCAACCATTCCGTGAGATCAGAGTCTTCGTGGTATAGGCAAGAACTGATGGCGGCATTCAAGAGAATCTGGAAGGTCTAACCTTGTCTGTGGTATTCTGAGTAGGATTCAATGATTGAATGACTGTGACGTGCTTCAAACTCCTGAGGGCGGGGCGTTAGTGACAGACGCAAAAGAATCACTGGATTCTATTCCGGCCTGATTGAGAACCGACAGATGAATTCCGCTATGCTGTGACCAGAGCATATGCAATCGTTTTCAATGAGAGGATGGGAGGTAGCCACTGACAACGGTGAAACCCTACACGAGCTTGCCATGGAAAGGAGTAAGAAGGATTGGATGAAGACTGTAGGAAAGCAGAGAGACGGAAGGGAAGGAATCTTCATACACTTATCTGAAGCTCTCACCAATGATATACATAAGTATCTCTATCTTTATCATTGTGTTTATTTTCGTTCATCATCATATCCATTTGAGTTTGCCTGACTAAGATTTACAAGCTGACCATAGCTTGCTTCATACCAACAATCTCCGTGGGATCGACCCTTACTCGCGTAAGGTTTATTACTTGGACGACCCAGTGCACTTGCTGGTTAGTTGTGCGAAGTTGTGTAATGCCATGGTATTGAACACCAAGTTTTTGGGGTTCATGACCGGGGATTATGAGAGTTGTGAAAAGTATTGTTCACAATTTCGCGCACCAAGCTTTTGGCGCCGTTGCCGGGGATTGTTCGAGTTTTTAGCAAGCTTTTTTGTCCGGTAACATCAGTGCCAAGATCCGCCAACGCACCAAGTTTTTGGCGCCGTTGCCGGGGATTGTTCTTGTGTGTGGACAACTGACGGTTCATCTTGTTGCTTAGATTAGGTATTTATTTTTTTCGAAATTCTTGAAGGTGAATTCTAGAGTTTCATGATGATTTTTTGAAATCTGGCTGGCTGAGAAGCCATGTCTAATTTCATTGGACTGAGGTTTCAACTCATCATCACAAAAGCTTGTTGATTTTCATCAATCTTGCTTTTGGAGCAGTGATTTGCTAAGGTTTGGCTGGCCTTTGGCCATGTCTAGTGTTTTGGACCGAAGCTTTCTTCGAAAGCTTGGCTGGCTGTGAAGCCATGTCTAATTCCTGGACCGGAGTCTTAGACTAGCATTGCACTGATTCCTGGAGTTCTCATTAAGAATTTTGATATCTTTTTCCACTTAATTTTCGAAAAACACAAAAAAAAATTCAAAAAAAATCATAAAATCCAAAAATATTTCTTGTTTGAGTATAGAGTCTCATCTTAAGTTTAGTGTCAATTGCATGTTTATGTTCTTACTGCATTCATGCATGTGTCTTCATTAATCTTCAAGTTGTTCTTGATGATTTCCTTGTTTTGATCTTTGAATTCTATTGACTTGAGTGTTTTGTGTGTCTCATATGCATTTTCATTAGTGTCAATAGTATACAAACTGCTAAGTTTGGTATCTTGCATGCATTGTTATTTGATTCTTATTGCATTTTGATTTTTCCTTATCATTAAAAATCCAAAAATATTTTTAATTTGTGTCTTTTCAAGTCAATAATACAAAGAATTGAAGATTCAGAACATACTGCAGAGGAATCACACAGAAAAAGCTGAGCATTCAAAAATGCCCAGTGAAGAAGACAGACTGGCGTTTAAACGCCAGCCAGGGTACCTGGTTGGGCGTTTAACGCCCAAAAAGGTATAAGTTTGGGCGTTAAACGCCAGAATGTGCACCATTCTGGGCGTTTAACGCCAGGATGGCTAAAGGGGGAAGATTTTGTTTTTCAACTCAAATTTTTTTTAGTTTTCAAAATCTTTTCAAAATCAAATCTTTTTCAAATCAATTTTTCAATCAAAATCTTTTTCAAAAATTACTTTCTTTCCATTTTCAAAGATACTTGCTATCAATTAATGATTTGATTCAACATTTCAAGTATGTTGCCTTTTCTGTTGAGAAAGGTTTAAATTGTTTGAATCATATCTTTTCTTGATAGCCAAGTTATTAATTTTTAAAATAAAATCTTTTTAAAATTGTTTTCAAATCATATCTTTTAAAATTGTTTTCAAATCATATCTTCTCAATCATATCTTCTTAACCACATCTTTTTCAAAATAGTTTTCAATCAAATCTCTTTGATTTCTAATTTCAAAATCTTTTTCAAAAATCACTTGATTTCTTTTCCACTCTTAATTTTCGAAAATCAAAGTAATGTTTTTCAAAATGTTTTCAAAATCTTTTACTTAATTTTCGAAAATTACTTCCCTTCTTCTTACATCCTTCTATTTAAGGACTAACATTATCCCTTAATGCAAAATTCGAACTCCATCCTCTCTGATAAGTTCGAATTTTCTACTTCTGTCTTCTACTCTTCTTTTCCTCTGACACTTAAAGGAATCTCTATACTGTGACATAGAGGATTCCACATTTTCTTGTTCTCTTCTCCTTCATATGAGCAGGAACAAAGGCAAAGACATTCTTGTTGAAGCTGACCCTGAGCCTGAAAGGACCTTGAAGTGAAAACTAAGAGAAGCTAAGGCACAACTCTTTGTTGAGGACTTGACCGAATTCTTCAAGGAAGAAGAAGCCATGGCAGCCGAAAACAACAACAATGCCAACAATGCAAGGAAGGTGCTGGGTGACTTTACTGCACCTACTCCCGATTTCTATGGGAGAAGCATCTCTATCCCTGCCATTGGAGCAAACAACTTTGAGCTTAAGCCTCAATTAGTTTCTCTAATGCAACAGAATTGCAAGTTCCATGGACTTCCATTGGAAGATCCTCATCAGTTCTTAGCTGAGTTCTTGCAAATCTGTGACACTGTCAAGACTAATGGGGTAGACCCTGAAGTCTATAGACTGATGCTATTCCCTTTTGCTGTAAGAGACAGAGCTAGAATATGGTTGGAATCTCAACCTAAAGAAAGCCTGGACTCTTGGGAAAAGCTAGTCAATGCCTTCTTGGCAAAGTTCTTTCCACCTCAAAAATTGAGTAAGCTTAGAGTGGAAGTCCAAACCTTTAGACAAAAGGATGGAGAATCCCTCTATGAAGCTTGGGAAAGATACAAGCAATTAATCAGAAAGTGTCCATCTGATATGCTTCTGAATGGAGCATCATAGGTATTTTCTATGATGGTCTCTCTGAACTATCTAAGATGTCCTTGGATAGCTCTGCTGGAGGATCTCTTCATCTGAAGAAGACGCCTACAGAAGCTCAAGAGCTAATTGAAATGGTTGCAAATAACCAATTCATGTATACTTCTGAAAGAAATCCTGTGAATAATGGGACTAGTCAGAAGAAAGGAGTTCTTGAGATTGATGCTCTGAATGCCATATTTGCTCAGAACAAGATATTGACTCAACAAGTCAACTTGATCTCTCAAAGTCTGTCTGGAATGCAACATGCACCAAGCAGTACTAAGGATGCTTCATCTGAGGAAGAAGCTTATGATCCTGAGAACCCTTCAATGGAAGAGGTAAATTACCTAGGAGAACCCTATGGTAACACCTATAATTCTTCATGGAAAAATCACCCAAATTTTTCATGGAAGAATCAAGAGAGACCTCAACAAGGTTTCAACAACAATAATGGTGGAAGAAACAGGTTTAGCAATGGCAAGCCTTTTCCATCATCTTCTCAGCAACAGACAAAGAATTCTAAGCAGAACCCCTCTGACTTAGCAACCATGGTCTCTGATCTAATCAAAACCACTCAAAGTTTCATGACTGAAACAAGGTCCTCCATAAGAAATTTGGAGGCACAAGTGGGACAGCTGAGCAAGAAAATTACTGAACTCCCTCCAAGCACTCTTCCAAGTAATACAGAAGAAAATCCAAAAGGAGAGTGCAAAGCCATAAGTATGGCCGAATTTGGAGAGGAAGGAAAGGAAGTGAACGCCACTGAGGAACACCTCAGTGGGCGTGCACTGACCTCCAATGAGTTCCCCAATGAGGAACCATGGGAATCTGAGTCTCAAAATGAGACCATAGAGATCCCATTGGACTTACTTCTGCCTTTCATGAGCTCTGATGAGTATTCTTCCTCTGAAGAGGATGAATATGTCACTGAAGAGCAAGTTGCTAAATACCTTGGAGCAATCATGAAGCTAAATGACAAGTTATTTGGAAATGAGACTTGGAAGAATGAACCTCCCTTGCTCACCAAAGAACTGGATGACTTGTCTAGGCAGAAATTACCTCAAAAGAAACAAGATCCTGGGAAGTTTTCCATACCTTGTACCATAGGCACCATGACCTTCAAGAAGGCTCTGTGTGACTTAGGGTCAAGTGTAAACCTCATGCCTCTCTCTGTAATGGAGAAGTTAGGGATCTTTGAGGTGCAAGCTGCAAAAATCTCATTAGAGATGGCAGACAACTCAAGAAAACAAGCTTATGGACTTGTAGAGAATGTCTTGGTTAAAGTTGAAGACCATTACATCCCTACTGATTTCATAGTCCTAGAGACTGGGAAGTGCATGGATGAAAATATCATCCTTGGCAGACCCTTCCTAGCCACAGCAAAGGCTGTGATTGATGTTGATGGAGGTGAACTAATCATTCAAGTGAATGATGAATCTTTGGTGTTTAAGGCTCAAGGATATCCTTCTATCACCATAGAGAGGAAGCATGAAGAGCTTCTCTCAAATCAGAGACAAGCAAAGCCCCCACAGTCAAACTCTAAGTTTGGTGTTGGGAGGCCACAACCAAACTCTAAGTTTGGTGTTGAACCCCCACATTCAAACTCTAAGTTTGGTGTTGGGAGGTTCCCACATTGCTCTGATCATTTGTGAGGCTCCATGAGAGCCCTCTGTCAAGCTACTGACATTAAAGAAGCGCTTGTTGGGAGGCAACCCAATATTATATTTTATATATTTTTCTTTGTTATTTTATTTTATTTTGTAGGTTGATGATCATAAGAAGTCACAAAATCAATTAAAAAAAGCAAAAATAGAATGAAAAACAGGAAGAAAAATAGCACACCCTAGACCGGAAGATGCTGCTGGCGTTTAAACGCCAGTAAGCCTAGCAGTTGGGCGTTTATCGCCTAGTCTGGCACCATTCTGGGCGTTTAACGCCAGAAAGGGGCACCAGACTGGCGTTAAACGCCAGGAATGGGCAAGAACCTGGCGTTAAACGCCAGGAATGGGCACCAGCCCGGCGTTTAACGCCAGAAATGGCTCAAAACGTGGATTTTGATGCCATATGGTGCAGGGATGACTTTTCCTTGACACCTCAGGATCTGTGGACCCCACAGGATCCCCACCAACCCTACCACACTCTCTCTCCTCTTCACCCATTCACCAATCACCTCAACACCTCTTCCCCAAAAACCCTTCGCCTATCAAATCCCATCTTTCTCTTCACCACTCACATCCATCCTTCATAAAACCCCACCAACCTCACCCTTCAAATTCAAACCACTTTCCCTCCCAAACCCACCCATAATGGCCGAACCTTCACTCCCCTCTCTCCTATATAAACCCTTCTTCACTCCCCCATTTTCACACAACATAAACACCACTTCTCCCCCTCTTTGGCCGAATACACAACCCTCCTCCATCTCCCTCATTTCTTCTTCTTCTACTCTCTTCTTTCTTCTTTTGCTCGAGGACGAGCAAACATTTTAAGTTTGGTGTGGTCAAAGCGTTGCTTTTTCATTTTTCCATAACCATTATGGCACCCAAGGCCGGAGAAACCTCTAGAAAGAGGAAAGGGAAGGCAAAAGCTTCCACATCCGAGTCATGGGAGATGGATAGATTCATCTCAAGGGTGCATCAAGACCACTTCTATGAAGTTGTGGCCTTGAAGAAGGTGATCCCCGAGGTCCCCTTTTCACTCAAAAAGGGTGAATATCCGGAGATCCGCCATGAGATCCGAAGAAGAGGTTGGGAAGTGCTTACCAACCCCATTCAACAAGTCGGAATCTTGATGGTTCAAGAGTTCTATGCCAATGCATGGATCACCAAGAGCCATGATCAAAGTGTGAACCCGGATCCAAAGAATTATCTTACTATGGTTCGGGGGAAATACTTGGATTTTAGTCCGGAAAGTGTGAGGGTGGCGTTCAACTTGCCTATGATGCAAGGAGATGAACATCCTTACACAAGAAGGGTCAACTTTGATCAAAGGTTGGACCAAGTCCTCACAGTCATATGTGAAGAGGGCGCACAATGGAAGAGAGATTCAAGAGGCAAGCCGGTTCAATTGAGAAGGCATGACCTCAAGCCAGTGGCTAGAGGATGGTTGGAGCTTATTCAACGCTCAATCATCCTCACTAGCAACCGGTCCGAAGTTACTTTAGACCGGGCCATCATGATCCATAGTATCATGAGTGGAGAAGAAGTGGAAGTTCATGAGGTTATAGCCCAAGAACTCTATAGGGTGGCGGACAAGTCTTCCACCTTGGCAAGGTTAGCCTTTCCTCACCTCATTTGTCACCTCTGTTATTCAGTGGGAGTTGACATAGAGGGAGACATCCCCATTGATGAGGATAAGCCCATCACCAAGAAAAGGATGGAGCACACAAGAGACCCCTCTCATCATGAGATCCCTGAGATACCTCAAGGGATGCACTTTCCTCCACAAGACTATTGGGAGCAAGTTAACACCTCCTTAGGAGAGTTGAGTTCCAACATGGGACAACTAAGGGTGGAGCACCAAGAACACTCCATTCTCCTCCATGAAATTAGAGAAGATCAAAGAATCATGAGAGAGGAGCAACAAAGGCAAGGAAGAGATATTGAGGAGCTCAAGCACTCCATAGGACCTTCAAGAGGAAGGAAGAGCCGCCATCACTAAGGTGGACCCGTTCCTAAATTTCCTTGTTCTTTATTCTTCTGTTTTTCGAAAATTGTGCTTTATGTTTGTCCATATTTGTATCTTGTGATCATTAGTGTCTTAGTGTCTATGCCTTGAAGTTATGAATGTCCTATGAATCCATCACCTTTCTTGAATAAAAACGTGCTTAATTGAAAAGGAAAGAATTGCATGAATTTTGAATTTTATAACAGTTTAATTATTTTGATGTGGTGGCAACACTTTTGTTTTCTGAATGTATGCTTGAACAGTGCATATGTCTTTTGAATTTGTGGTTCATGAATATTGGCTCTTGAAAGAATGATGAAAAAGGAGACATGTTACTGAGGATCTGAAAAATCATAAAAATGATTCTTGAAGCAAGAAAAAGCAGTGAATACAAAAAAAAAACCGAAAAAAAAGAGAGAAAAAGAAAAGAAAAAGAAAAGAAAAAGAAAGCAATAAAGTTGTGATCCAAGGCAATAAGAGTGTGCTTAAGAACCTTGGACACCTCTAATTGGGGACTTTAGCAAAGCTGAGTCACAATCTGAAAAGGTTCACCCAATTATGTGTCTGTGGCATGTATGTATCCGGTGGTAATACTGGAAGACAGAGTGCTTTGGGCCACAGCCAAGACTCAATAAGTAGCTGTGTTCAAGAATCATCATACTTAACTAAGAGAATCAATAACACTATCTGGATTCTGAGTTCCTAAAGAAGCCAATCATTCTGAATTCCAAAGGATAAAGTGAGATGCCAAAACTGTTCAGAGGCAAAAAGCTAAAAGCCCCGCTCATCTAATTAATACTGATCTTCATAGATGTTTTTGGAGTTCATTGCATATTCTCTTCTTTTTATCTTATTTGATCTTAAGTTGCTTGGGGACAAGCAACAATTTAAGTTTGGTGTTGTGATGAGCGGATAATTTGTACACTTTTTGACATTGTTTTTAGTATGTTTTTAGTAGTTTTAGTTGAGTTCTTAGTATATTTTTATTAGTTTTTAGTTAAAATTCACTTTTCTGGACTTTACTATGAGTTTGTGTGTTTTTCTGTGATTTCAGGTATTTTCTGGCTGAAATTGAGGGACCTGAGCAAAAATCTGATTCAGAGACTGAAAAGGACTGCAGATGCTGTTGGATTCTGACCTCCCTGCACTCGAAGTGGATTTTCTGGAGCTACAGAAGCCCAATTGGCGCGCTCTCAACGGCGTTGGAAAGTAGACATCCTGGGCTTTCCAGAAATATATGATAGTCCATACTTTGCCCAAGATTTGATGGCCCAAACCGGCGTTCAAAGTCACCTACAGAAATCCCGGCGTTAAACGCCGGAACTGGCACCTAAATGGGAGTTAAACGCCCAAACTGGCATAAAAGCTGGCGTTTAACTCCAAGAAGAGTCTCTACACGAAAATGCTTCAATGCTCAGCCCAAGCACACACCAAGTGGGCCCGGAAGTGGATTTTTATGTCATTTACTCATCTCTGTAAACCTTAGGCTACTAGTTTTCTATAAGTAGGACCTTTTGCTATTGTATTTTCATCTTTGGATTATTTTTGATCCTTTGATCATCTTTGGACATCTAGTTCTTAGATCATTTGGGAGGCTGGCCATACGGCCATGCCTAGACCTTTGTTCTTATGTATTTTCAATGGTGGAGTTTCTACACACCATAGATTAAGGTGTGGAGCTCTGCTGTACCTCGAGTATTAATGCAATTACTATTGTTCTTCCATTGAATTTCGCTTGTTCTTTGTCCAAGATATCACTTGTTCTTCAACTTGATGAATGTGATGATCCGTGACACTCATCATCATTCTCACCCATGAACAAAGTGACTGACAACCACTCTTGTTCTACAAGCATTCGAGGCTCTAGTGAATATCTCTTGGATTCCTGATTGCACGATGCATGGTTGATCGCCTGACAACCGAGTGCTCGTCTGACAAACGAGCCAACCATTCCGTGAGATCAGAGTCTTCGTGGTATAGGCAAGAACTGATGGCGGCATTCAAGAGAATCCGGAAGGTCTAACCTTGTCTGTGGTATTCTGAGTAGGATTCAATGATTGAATGACTGTGACGTGCTTCAAACTCCTGAGGGCGGGGCGTTAGTGACAGACGCAAAAGAATCACTGGATTCTATTCCGGCCTGATTGAGAACCGACAGATGAATTCCGCTATGCTGTGACCAGAGCATATGCAATCGTTTTCAATGAGAGGATGGGAGGTAGCCACTGACAACGGTGAAACCCTACACGAGCTTGCCATGGAAAGGAGTAAGAAGGATTGGATGAAGACTGTAGGAAAGCAGAGAGACGGAAGGGAAGGAATCTTCATACACTTATCTGAAGCTCTCACCAATGATATACATAAGTATCTCTATCTTTATCTTTGTGTTTATTTTCGTTCATCATCATATCCATTTGAGTTTGCCTGACTAAGATTTACAAGCTGACCATAGCTTGCTTCATACCAACAATCTCCGTGGGATCGACCCTTACTCGCGTAAGGTTTATTACTTGGACGACCCAGTGCACTTGCTGGTTAGTTGTGCGAAGTTGTGTAATGCCATGGTATTGAACACCAAGTTTTTGGGGTTCATGACCGGGGATTATGAGAGTTGTGAAAAGTATTGTTCACAATTTCGCGCACCAGGGAGCTGACTGTCAAGCTAGTGACGGAAAAGAAACGCTTGTTGGGAGGCAACCCAACACTGAGTATCCTTTGGTTTTTCTTTTACTTTGTTTTCTTTATCTCTAATTTTTATTATTATTATTATTATTCATAGTTTTCCTTGGTTTTATAATAATTATGGTCATGCAAAGTGTGTAGAATAGGGACAAGAGGACTCTGGAGGAGAAACAGAACACCTAGGAAAGCACGTTACTCGAGTGTGCTAGCGCTAAACGCCAATCGCGGCGTTTAGCGCCAGGGTTGGCATGCGGAAGCTAGTGTTAAATGACAGGGAGGGCATTTAACGCCCTGAATGGATTAAAGGAACTGGCATTAAACGCCAGGTGGGCGTCTAACGCCCACAAGGACTACACTTCCATGATTTACCGTGCCTCATGCGTCGCTAAACACCATCCGGGCTTTTAGCGCTAAGACTCGACCTCAAAAAAAATGAGAAAGAGAAAAGATCCAATTCTGGCGTTAAACACCAAGGGTGGTGTTTAAAGCCCAGGATGGCATGAGCTGTATCATGCTGGCGCGCTAAACACTAGATCTGGCGTTTAACGCGAGCAATGTGAAATTTCAAAATTTTGAAGAAGGCTTTATCGTTACCAACAGTTAATCCCCCATTTCCCCTCTCCTTTGACCATTCAACTCTCCCCCTTCTCACCTCCCTATCCACTATACCATCCACATTCATGCACCCATTTTTCCATACACCTATCAACCTTTCCATCACCCAATCCCATCCCATCGATCCCTCTTCCCCATATCCATCTACCCCATTAACCATTCACTCCATTCAATCCAATTGACCCCCACCCCTCCCTCCATACCCGTGCCAACCCCCGTCCCTCTCTATATCAACCTTTCTATCACCATGCAACTTAGGGTGACTGTTTCACTAAAAACATGTAACTTCATGGGAGTAGTAACTTCGGTAGACAAAAGAGGAATCAAACTAGAGGAAGAGCTAAGCATGATAACACAGACTCTAACAGTACTGGCTTCCGGCGACAACATTGTCATTTCCAGCAACCAGAGGCATGGCGACAAGATGGTCTTTACATGGACGGTGATGGTCTCGACAGACACAGCTTGGCAGCGACTCCATCAATGACGATGGTCGTGGCTCCGACCACGAGCCCTAGCAGCAACAGCGTCAATGCTACTTTCTCTCTCTGGCATCTTCTTCGATCAATCTCTCTCTCTCTCTCTCTCTTTGGCCTCCTGATGTGTGAGCATCTTTTCTGTATTTTCTTATTATTTTAGAAATAAATTCATTACATTTTATTGAGATTTTAATGTCTGAAGATTATTTAGATGCTACATTGAGGCGCATTGTGGTTTTATTTACTTCAAGAAAAATCCAGGCGAGTTTGGCAAACTTCGTGCAGAAGAAAAAGGAAGAAATTTGATGCTGCCAAGCTGGCGTTAAATGCCATTACTGGGCATTTGGCACCAGGCACCTCGTAAACGTGTAAGTATTCTGTTGGGTTGACGCTAAATGCCACAACCTAGCGTTTAACACCAGGTGTCTCGTAATTCGTGCCCAGAGTCATACGCTAGTACCGCTAAACGCCGAGTCTGGAGCTTAGCGCCAAGAAGACAACAACACCACAATCCCCTTCTGCCTTGGCGGCACTAAACGCCGAGTCTGGAATTTAGCACCAGTAGCGCAAATATGGATCCTCGAGAAAGGCTTCGTTGGATGGAAATTTAGTAATAATTTTTTTTTTTTTGCTTATTATTATTAAAAGATACTATCTTCTAGGGTGGGAGATATTATTTTTTTTATTTTTTTATTTTATTTCCAAATCAATTAGGTTAGATATAAAAGGGAAAAAGATTTAGCCCTTCGAGCTTCTTCTTCTCTCTATTCCTCATTCCGCACCTTACACACTTTTGAAACCCTAGTTTTCTCTGAGCCATGAGCAACTAAACCTCCTCTGTTAAGGTTAGAAGCTCTATTTATTCTATGAATTAATACTATTGTCACTCTAATTTGTTTAATGTATTGATTTAAATTCAAGGATTACTTTCATTCTTCATCTTATGAATTTGATTATATCAGAAAATAACTCTTGTTCTACGTGAATTCATATTGATTCTTGGAAAAGTTAACTCACTTGAATAATAGCCTGAAAGTAACTCCTCCTAAACCACTAATTACCTATACTTAACGTGATATGTGACATATAATCATCTTATATTTGGGCAATTAGGATTTTTGTGGCTAATAAACTAGAATTAGACCTAAACCTTTAATATAAATTAAGTGACCAAGGAATTGGCGATTGATTAGGTTAGACGAGATTAAATCGCTAAGAAATTAGGGTTTAATCAATTAAAGTTTTCCATCAAGTGAATCTTGCATGATTAAAGTAGTTGGTAAGAATTGTTAATCCAAAAAAAAATATCTCTGAACCTTAATTGTTTCCTCATACATTCTTCACACCAAATTTATTCCTTGCTTTCTTAATTCGTGATTTACAGTTTGATGCTTTTAAACACCAAAACACTCTTTTCTGCTTGACTGACTAAGTGAATCACTCAACTACTGTTGCTTAGTCCATCAATCCTTATGGGATCGACCCTCACTCACCTGAGGTATTACTTGATACGACCCGGTGCACTTACTGGTTCAGTTGTAGTTTTCGAATTTGGCACCACCTCCAATGCCATAGCCGCAATAATAAAGATGACGGCAACAATGCCCTAGCCAGCGTCGTCCTCCCTTTTCTCCCTTTCCTCTCTTCTTCCTTCCCAATCCTTTCTTCTCTCTTCAGCCCCTCTTGTCTTCTCTTTTTCATCAGTGTGGGTGTGTGTATGAGGTGAGAGAGTGTGTGTTTATTTTAAGGTAGGAATTTTTTATAAAATTAGAAGGTAGAGTAGTAATTTAAAACCAAATTTAACCTAATAAAATTATTTCAAGAATACTATTTATTTATCAACTTACTAATTGGTTTTAAATAAGTACTCTAATTTAAAATTAGAGATAATGTAATTAATTTTTTTTAATTCATAAAATTAAAATATTAAACCCAAATCTCAATTATTCAAATTAAATTTAACAAATTCTCATTATTTCTTAATTATTAAAACTTTAAATCTTAGATAAAAAAAAAGTTGCCCAAATAATATAAAAATCTCTGAGTCCTAAATAATTTAAACTCAAAGTATCATCAATTTGACTTAAATATTTTTAGTGAAATAATTTTTTGAATATAAAATTCTAAAATGTTATAATAAATCATAATTAAGTCATTATTTTAAATTTCAAACATTCGAGACCTTACATTCTACCCCTTTATAAAAATTTTTGCCCTCAAAAATTGATATAATATGCAAAAGATTACATCGTTTTATCACTATTAAACATGAGAGGGAAGTATAATGTGGTCTGAAGGTTACAAAATAGGTTTGTCTTAAAACAATGTGGTTAACATTCGCATACTGGTCTCACACCAACCCATAGAGCTTCAACTTTCCAAACTTTAGAATAACTTATCTTCACAATTCCTAGCCATACTTTATCAAATAACTCATCCGAGGATTTTTAAGCTCACTAATCACCGAGAGGAAATGCGATAAATCGATCTTATGGTTTAGAAAATCTTGATCTTATAAATCTAGCACTTTCTCAACCTATAATCACCTCGCAAAATAATCATAAATCTAACGTTAACAAAACTTTTTTGCAAGAATCAAAGCTTCACAACTTCTTGTGACATTGCACACTTACAAGTTTCACCTTCCGTGTCCAGAAGTCGTGTCCTAAAGAATTAACATATGACTTGCTATATCTAAGAATCACACGTTACACCAAAACAAGCTCGAGTTTACTAAAAAAGATACCAAACTTAAGAAGAAAAAAACAAAAATCATGGACGGTGTTCAAAAGAATTCAAAAGGATATGTAGGATCACAACTAAACAAAGATAGATACAATAACGTGCGCCAAGAAGAGAATCAAATCGCATCTTAACAAGAAAATCTGAATCAAAGAACTTTGATAGAAACCAAAGAAATATGATGTACAAAGTTCACAAAGAGAAGATAACTGAAGTCAAGATAATGTTCACAAAAATTTAAGAAAATGATTAAGAACACATCCAAATAAGATATCCATCAATAATGGATAAAACTAAGAGAGAATAATTTTACATTCTTAAAGGAAAAGACATAAGGCATTCAAAAGAGATGATAAAAGCATAATTGATGTGTCACGTAAAAACAAATTCAAGTCAAAACAAAAGATGCAACGCTTATGAAGTGAAGATTAAAAGACGTCAGGGATAAAGGTCTTCCTCAAGAATCTTAGAGCATACCTAGAAGCACAATCAAACAAGGATATGCATAAAAATTGGAGTAAAGTTGGAAGAGAAGCAGGTTGTACTAATTGACAAAAATCCGACGTAAAGTTCTCTTATAAGGTTAATAAAGGATTAAATGTTGCGATACAAATGAGCAAGTTCAAGCTACGTAAAGAAATCACTTAGACTGTGAAGAGTAGTGCGTGACAAATCAAACGCGGTCTTATAAAAAATTCCAAGAATGATTAAGAAACACAATCAGGCAGGAAAAGAATCAAATCAAAACTTCTTTAGAGAAAATCTGAAACAAGAACTCCAGGAGAGATACTGTAAGAAATAATGCATCACACTTTTGCAAGTTCAAATTACATTAAGGAGCTACATTATTCATGTAGAGGAATACAAAGTCAAGAGCTGTGATGTCAAGAATCTAAATAATGACCAGGAGTATGATCAGATTGAGATATACATTGGACATGAAGTAAAAGATCAAAATCGCATTTCATGAAGAATTGAAACAATGAACTAGAGAGATGAAGGACAGTATGATACGTTAAAACATGTGACACGATTAAAGCGCATACTTCAGCACAAACTAACCCAATTAGGACATCTAGCGTTCCTAAACTTAACTATTACCATTACTTATCAACTTTGCTTTTTCTGTGATAACCTATTAGTGTTCCCAAATACACAGACCAATAGTATTAGGTTGGCTAGACCAAATACCCTGAAATGTGCACGGTAGACTAACAAAGTTAATAAGTGCACAATCATGTGCATAAAGCTCTAACCCTTGTCATCTGAACAAGACCTATAATATGACAGACATTCAGAGTATATAATGAAGCATAGATGTAACACCCTGCCACACAGAGTTTTATGCTTAAGTCATAAAACTGGGGTGACGAGGTATTATGACCTCTACATGTAAAGTTATATATATAATATAGATGGAAAAGGTTTTATCTAGGAGTCTTTGAAGGAAGGTTAAAACAAAAGTATTAAACAAAAAAGTGCAGCACTCATATAAGCGATAACGTAAACCAGGCCAAATGTACACATAGAAAAAAGAGTCCAAATGTACAGATAACCAAGCATCTGACTCGGCTCACGAAGTTATAACCGGCCAGAGCACATAAACATATATACATATATACATGAGAATCCCAAAAGAACCCAAAATACAGTTTACAAAACATGTTTTTCCTGATCAACCTCTAAGAGAGACATAGCATAATATATACAATGGAGATATATATATATATATATATATAAACCAAAATATAATCCCAAAAGGTAAGAGTTCTTCGCTTCAGAAACTTCCAGCATGCCTCAGCGAGGTGCCCACATCCTGCATTTGAAAACCAAAAAATATGTATGGGGTGAGAACCAGAGGTTCTTAGCATGGTAAAAGTACCTACATAACTAACATGTAAGGTCCCGAGAAAGCCAAAGGCAATCCTAAAACTTTGGACAAATGAATCAATCTTATAAAACAAAAGTAAACTAAAAATAGATAAGGCCACTAATTAAGTATCTTCCTTCTAATCTAACACTCCCCTTTCCAACTCCTCCAAACTTCTCAACTGCCACTGGAATCATTTATTTCAAACATAGCTATTACATGCAAGAAAATCACAATTAGAATTCAGATACAGCATATAAATAGATAGCAAGTAGTTTATGTGATCAGTTAAGCATTCCAAACAAAGCACACTAAACAAACACATAAATGCATATGATGCATGCCTGTCCTATGGCTGATGAGTCTCATCTATCGGTTATATAGCCAATCCGACAAGTCCTGGTAGCTAACCATTGGATTGTCCCGCTGTCGTGCATCCCCAAAAATCTCAAATCATAATCATTCATAATCATATAACACACACCGGTGTATATCCACGGGGGTGAGCTCATCGAGAAAGGTATATGTGTCCGACCACACTTACAGCATAGGATCAGTAGAGTATCGAGTCTCAATCTGGAGCATGGGGTGGCAAGCCACTGCATTCACCCAGAAAAATTTGTATATCATATATTGCAAGTGCAACAAATCACATAATCATTCAACATTCATATAATCATTATCAGCCATGAATCATAATCAATATAGTCATCCATCTCATAACATAAACAACAATTCTACCATTATGATCATTCAATTTTACCTCTTTCTTTGTGAATAAGATACTTACTCCCATCAATATATCACACTCCACTACGCAAAGGCCAATTATTAGGCTCTAAACAAGAGTTTCCAAGGTTTGAATAGTGAAAGAAATGGTTTAAAAAGCACAAATTCATGTTTCAGAGAAAATAGAGATTCACATATGCAGGCACCATGCTTGCATAAGCAGGAGGCAAATCAGGACACTCTCGCATACGCGTCACTAGTTTGCGTATGTGAACCCCTCAACCCGAGAGTATTGCCCGCGTCACGTGCCATGTGGTCACATACGCAACCAAGGAAAATTCCACGTCTGCGTACATGACACACATCCCGCATACGCGAGCTCTCTGGGCAGTGCCCAATAGCTCCGTTGCGTGTGTCCCTCGCGCATAGCAGAGGTTACAAAAAGCGGCAAAGTCCAGAATCTCTATTTTGCACACCAAACTTTGAACGCGCATAACTTTCTCGTTTTAAAACATTTTCCTCCATTCTTCAAATTATGTAAACCTCTCGGACCAAATTTTCTTTCTAGACAAGTTTGATAAAAATCGAAAGTCCGGAGGCCAAGCTACACTCCGCCAAAGTTGGTCAAAATTATAGTTTTCATTGAAAATATCAAACCTCAATTTTCAATACACTTCTATTCGAACCTCTATAAAACTTACCATAACCACATCAAGCCAAACCCAATCATTCCTCAATAAACCAATTTCACAATCATAATCACTCCCACACAATAATTTGTTTCCAATATAACATAATCTATATCAACAAGCCACACACACAATATATATATATATATATATATATATATATATATATATATATATATATATATATATATATATATATATATATATATTATCAATACCATCACTACCTCATGCCAAATAATTATCAACTCAACCATCCCACATCAATTCAACACAATATACAACAATACATGGTTCAACCTTCACATACACATCACAACATTACTAACCCTCATACATATCCACCAATTTCAATCATTAACATCACAATTAATTCAATCTTATCCTACGGCCAACTAGCCTAAGTTTTCGACACACATTATATTTTAGTTACGAAAAATCGAAACCATACCTTGGCCGATTCTTCATAAACACTAGGACACCTCACAATTCAATGTTTTCCAAGCCTCTCAACCTCAGTCCCTCCCCAACGAACCTAGCCACCAAAACTTGATCTCAAGCTTCCAATTCCTCAGATTGACTCCAATCCACAACCAATTTTAAATCTAGCATCATAATTATCACCACAATCAATATAAAACTCACTAATTTAACATTTCCCAAATATTTTGAGGGTGCTTACCATGCCCATAGCTTAAGCAAGCTAAACCCGAAAAAATCTGCAAGTTAACTCGAACTTAAACACCGAAATCACACAAAATTCAACATAATTTCACATTAAATTTTCGAAATTAAGGGAGAAGGGAACTAAAACTTACAAGTAGATTCTATACCTAATCAAGGATTGACCTTTGTAGAGCTCATCGTGTGTCTGCCAACAGTGCGACAATCGAAGCTCTGGATCAAAAGTTATTTGGATATGAATATCTAAGTGCGGGTTTGAGTTTGGAAGGTGTTCTTCCCATCTTGGCTGGACTTGTTCAGCGTTTCAGCATGCATGAGGAAGAAATGAGCTGAGACTCATTGAATTAAGTAAGTTGGATGAGCCATTAGTCCTATTTTGGGCCTGGTTTGGCCCGTTCGGCCCAATCTTGGGCCAAATTCTTTAAAATTAATGTCAAAATTCTTATTTTAATTAGCTCTATCTCATTAAATTATAAAATTCTTTTTTCTAATTTCTTAGACTAATAATTAATTTGTACCCGTGAAGACAGGGGACGGGACCGCGTATAATAAATGAGGTGGGGCGAGGATAGAGGTCCCCGCACCGTGGAGACCTATATAACCCCCGTATATGTGAAAACTAAAATGCCCTATATATACCACATATTAGATTTGAGAACTTGTTAACCAAACCGTCACTCTCAAAAATTACAGTCTTCATCCTCAAACCCTCTCCTCTCACTGACTCATGGTCTCACCATTCACAATTCACCATCGCCGAGTGCCGACTGCCACCTCCAACACCCCGAGTCCCTCGCCACCAACACTGAGATCCTCCTCTCTCACTCTTGATGTCACCGTCACCGCTTACCGCAGCAGGGAGTTGTCGCACCCTTGAGTTTTCGCCATCTTCAAATGTTCGCCATCTTCGTTGTCCTCGCCGGTCTTCGCATCGAAGCCTCTGCGACTCTTCTCCGTCTTTGCCGATCTTCACCGTCCGCTGCTCTTCCTTCGAATAAGTGAGTCAGCATCAGTGAACTCTGATATTTCTTTTACTTTGATTTTGAAACTTTTGTTAATTACGGTATAGTGTTATAATTTCTGTGAGTTATGTTAATTATAATTTATATTTCTGATTCTAATTTTGATTTCTATGATTTAAGTGATTCTTTGTGGATTCTGTGTTCTATGTAATTTATGTGGTTATGTTATTTTAATTCTGATTCTGATTATTTGTTAATTATAGTAGTGTTACAATTTCTGTGAGTTAGGTTAATTATAATTATAATTTATATTTGTTATATTATATTTCATTGTGATTTCTATAATTTATGTGTTTTTTGTGATTTCTGTGATTTAATTTTTGTGATTTTGTGCGTATTATTCTGTGATTTATGTTATTTTTTGTAATTATTATGATTTGATTTATGTGATTTTTTTAATTGTTCTGTGTATGTGATTATAGTTTTATTATTTTGTGATTTTATAGAATGTCTTCCTCTTACGCATTGAGTAATACTCTTGAGAAAAGTACTCCATCAGAAGAACTTATAGCCACTAATGTTCAAACAACTCAAATGTTTGTTTGTTATTTATGTTAAGTCTTTAAAGAATATGAAAATTATGTTTGTAATGACAAATGAGGACTGTCTTTATTTTTTAACTTTTTCTATTTTTCATCTCTTTCTATTTTATTATTTTTTACAAAAGACTGTGGATATCCGCGAGACCCAAGTCTCTGGTAGATACGAGGTCCCCGTTGCGGGGACAGAGTGGGGACGGGGACATATAATGGAGATGGAGAGTGGGACGGGGGGCATGTCCCTACCCCCATGGGGATCTGTTGCCATCTCAAGACTTTCCTTTGAACAATCGGTATGTATATATATATATATATATACACTTTATTTTCTTCTAAGAATAATTCAAACAGATATACATAAATACATCACAATTTATGACCGCACTTTTATTTACAATAGTTTACACAAACAATATATAAATATATATAATTACAACTTCTATTCCTCTTTACAAAATGTAAATAACAATAACAAAGGCGAGAGAATATCTAATAAAACAAATAAAGAACATCCAACGCTTGCTTTCTTCATGTGTTTTCCTGAAAAGTATTGGATGTAGGGGGTGAGAACCAAACCACAGGGTTTTTCGTAGGAGAAGCGAATGCCACAAAAATAACAAAAATAAATACACGTGGTCAACGCACATCCCAAGAAAGTCTATCTTTATAAATGCTTGCATTCTTTATTCCTTTATTTTTAAATCATTTTCACTTAGCTATATACCATTGCTTTATCTCCTTCTAAAAACAAATCATACAATATACATAAAGACTTTCAAATCATCTTCACTTATTTAATTTCATATCCAAGAGTTTGATAGTCACATATGATTCGGAAGAGCAAAGAAAATCTTTTAAATCTTTTGGTTACGGGCCAAGACACAACTAAAGATTTTCTACCCAAGAGACTACCATCTCTCTTTTTTATGCACTAAAAATTCTGAATTCAATACGCCTCAACCTCCATCACCTCCGTACACCAACAAACATAATCAAATCAAACAATTCAATCACACAAAAGCAAACACATATAAAGCACACAACAACTAGCACATATTCAGATAAAATATATAAGCACAACACAGAAAGAAAATGCACACCTAAATAATTCAAACAAATGAATATGATACATGCCTGTACTACTGTCCGTGATCCTAAGTGTCAGTTATAATGCCAGACTGGATACAGCTGGTAGCTAACCCAATCATACTCTCTCTGTCGTGCATCCCAGTAGGAAAAATATCTCATGCATATATAAATAGGTCTCATAGGAGAGTTCCTTGTCACCTTCTCACTGAAGACAGCGCTCTCCGGGGATTGCGTGCCCAGCCACCCTTACGATCAGAGATACCGTGATGCAACAAGAAGGAAATCCTCAACCTAACCTGTCCACGCTACAGTTCAAGAATTGAATCGAAGGGAATCCTCAACTTTTGATCCAATTCCTAATGCAACAAGAGAGAAAATCCTCAACTTTACTTGTCCACCCCAATACTGAACAAGCGGGACAAAACCACCCTCCTTGCCAGGTGCAGGTGTCTCATCAGTGACGCAAGCAAGACAAAACACATGGTCTTGCCAATTAATAGTCATCATTTATTATAATCATCATCAACCAAAATCATCATCCATAATCTTCATCATCAATCATAATCATAACCTTCACCAATTTCATAAGTTAAAATTCATCATAACTCCCTCTATCACTAGGACATTTAACATCATTTTCGATCTGTGAGCGAGACGAAGCCACCATCCTTATCGTGGGTAGGAAGAAACTACCATCCCCACAATGCTCCTATTTCATTTAACAAGTTTTATGGAGAATTATTTCAATTAGAATTATTAATCCATCCCCGACACATTTTAAACTCTTAAAATGGTTCTTAGATTCCATGTGGAGGTTAATGGGGGTACAAACTTGTCGAAAAAGCTTAACAGCTCAAAATCATGCAAGCGGGACAAAACTTCCGTCCTTGCCAATCAGTTGTAATCATCAACCATATTCTCACACATATATCTCAACTTAATTACAGTTTTCTTCATAAGTCTCATATCAATCTCATTTAGGCATAGGCCTCAAAAAATATCATTTCCCACCAATAACCTCATAATAAACACAATTTACCATATTAGGCTTAGGTCAGTACGTAGGACTGGTGGGTATGAGACATCTAATATGATACACTAAACTCGAGATCAAGATGACAAATTAACTCAGATACGACACTATCATCTATAACCAACCTCAACCTAACAACAAACGCATCATCTATTTTTCATTCAGTCTCATCACATTATTGATTAATTATTCACTTTAGGGGCTAACAGATTAAGCTTTCATAATCCTCAAGTTCAACTAAGGATATAGTTAAAGGTACCTGATACTTACCTCGTCATTCTTTGAAATCACAACTTTGTAATCATATTCTTTAAATAACTCTCTTTTCCTTAACTTTTATATTTAATTCCATTAAAATCTTATATCACATTTCCTATTCCCAACCCATCCTCCATCCCTCGAAAGTTTGAAAGCTCTCTCTCAATGTCGTGTTGTCTTTCATTATTTTTCTTTCCTATTTTCCATCCTCCATCCCTCAAAAGTTTGAAAACTCTCTCTCTCTCTCAACCCTGTGTCGTCTTTCATTATTTTTCTTTCTTGTTTTCAGGCATTTTACAATAATCTCTATTACCAGTTACCAGTTTCTCTCTCTTTCCATAACCCCTAACCCCAATTCTTCTTTTTTTGTATTCTAATACCTTCTCGTCCTCCATTTTCTCTCCAAAGATTAAACCTTTACCTTCCACACAATAACCCCTTTTCTGCTCACTCCCCAAATTTTACCCCTCGTATCTTCTTCTCTAAGAACCTTTGCTTCTCAACAAGAATAGTTTCACTTTCAACAAGTAAAGGCCCGGTTGTAGTGTGGTGTAGCTTGATCCTACCTTCGCATACCTCTGTTACTCTTTAAGAGGCATCCGTCCCAGATAAACTACGCACCCCGCAGTGTCTCCCCACAAAAGTTATCTCATACTCATTAGCTCACCGGCGCAGTTGGAATCGAGGTCGGCACTGGCGCAGCCGGAATAGGAGTCACCATCGGCGCAGCCAATCCCTGTCTAAAAGCTGATCATGGTGGCCTCCATGGCCGCCGGAATCCACCTTGCCTCGACTATACAGATATCATGGCTAACACCAACCTATGAGGTTCTCGAAGAACCGGACAGATGGACCTCTTTGGTCTGGCTCGGCGGCGTTGTTTCTTGCTCTATTCTCCATCCCATCCGTAGTTAATACAGCAACTAATGAACCTGTAATCTTGGGTCCCACCGTCCTTTCATGCTTTCCGGTGCCGTTGCCGTCACCATAGCTCTTTTGAAGATCGGCTTCGCCGCAGACATCGGCTACGTCTTTGGAGACAACCTCTCCAAGAAAACTCGATCACGCACCATAGCTAATTTTGGGATCAAATTCTAGATGTTGTATACGTCGATCAACATGATTGAAGCCCCCTGCAAAGCCTTCCTTGATGACCTTGTCGCCAGCGACCAACGGAAGATCAAAATGGCATACACATTCTTCATGGTAGTGGAAAGCATGCTGGGTTATTTTGCCACGTTCCTTAGGAGATTCGAGGATATGTTCCCATTCACTGTGACAAAAGTATGCGACCGGTTCAACACGTGGGGGAAGAACGCGCAAACCACTGAGAGAGGAGTGTTATACATTGCTCATTAGCCTAACTCTAAGTTTGAAAGACGAAAACCACTTTCTCTTCATTTTAGGTTATGAAGGTGATTGTAACTGCAAAGTTGCTTTATGACCTACGCTTCCTTCTAAGGAATTGTTAAACGCTCAAAAGCACTCTCTCTCAACCCTGTGTTGTCTTTCATTATTTTTCTTTCTTATTTCTAGGCAATTTGCAATAATCTCTGTTACCAGTTACCATTTTCTCCCTCTTTCCACCACCCCCAACCAGAATTCTTCTTCATTTGTATTTTGATACATTCTCTTCTTCTATTTTCTCTCGAAATATTAAACTTTTATCCTCCACACAACAACCTCTTTTTCTGCTCACTCCTCAAAGTTTATCTTCTTCTCTAAGCACATTTGCTTCTCAACAAGAGTGATTTTACTTTCAACAAGTAATCGTTCGGTTTTAGTGTAGTGTAGCTTGAGCCTACCGTTGCACACCTCCGTTACTCTTTAGGAGGCATCCGCCCCAGATAAACTACACACCCCACAGTGTCTCCCCATTGTTAGCTAATTCAGTTGCTCCAAATAAAAATTTTTTAAGGGTGGTTCTTAAATCACTTATTATAGTATCTAAAATATAATTTAATTCAATTACGGAATTTTGATATTTATATATAATATATTTTGTAAATTTTGTATGAGCATTTCTCGTGCGATCCTCGTGCATCGCACGGGTCACACTAGTATTCACACTATAGTATCCCCGTCTATGGCCATATTCCCTATCCCATCCTCAGTTAATACAGCAATCAACGCACGTGTAACTTGGGTGCCACTGTCCTTTCATCCTTGCCAGTATCGTCGTCATTAGCATAACTCTTTTGACGATTGGCTTCGCCGCAGACATCGACTATGCCTTTGGAGACAAACTCTCCAAGAAAACTCGGCCACGCGCCATAGCCATTTTCGGGATCGAATTTTGGATGTTGGACACGTCGATCAACATGATCAAGGCCCCCTACAAAGCCTTCCATGATGTCCTTGCCGTGAGCGACCAACGGAAGATTAGACTAGCATACACATTCTTCTCATTCTTCATGGCAATGGAAAGCGTGCTAGGTTACTTCCCCGCGTTCCTTAGGAGATTTGAGGATATGTTCTCATTCATTGTGACAAAAGCATACGACCGATTCTGCATGTGGGGGAGAAACGCGCAATCCACTGGGAGAGGAGTGCTATTGATTACTCGTTAGCCTAACTCTAAGTCTGAAAGAAGAAAACCACTTTCTTTTCATTTTAGGTTATAAAGGTGATTGTAACTGGAAAGCTGCTTTATGACCTACGCTTCCTTCTAAAGAATTGAGAAAAGCTCAAGGGGAGGGGGAGAACAAAGTCTCCGAAACTACAAAGTAATTTCCATCCTCAATCCCTCAAAATTTCGAAATCTCTCTCTCTGAACCCTGTGTTATCTTTTATTATTTTTCTTTATTATTTCCCGTCTTCCATCACTCGAAAGTTCGAAGGCTCTCTCTCTCTCAACCCTGTGTTGTCTTTCATTATTTTTCTTTCTTATTTGCAGGCAATTTGCAATAATCTCTATTACCAGTTACCACTTTATCTCTCTCTTTCCACCACCCCCAACCTGAATTCTTCTTCTTTTATATACTGATACATTTTCTTCCTCTATTTCCTATCCAAAAGTTAAATTTTTACCTTCTACATAACAACCTCTTTTTCTGCTCACTCCTCAAAGTTTATCCTACTTATCTTCTTCTCTAAGCACCTTTGCTTCTCAATAAGAGTGGTTTCAATTTCAACAAGTAAGCGTCCGATTTCAATATGGTGTAGCTTATGCCTACCTTCACACACCTCCGTTACTCTTTAGGAGGTATCCGCCCCAAATAAACTACCCACCCTCACAGTGTCCCCTGATTGTTAGCTAATTCAGTTATTTGAAATAAACATTTTTTAAGGGTGGTTCTTAAATCACTTTTATAGTATCTAAAATATAATTTAATTCGATTACGGAATTATGTTATTTATATATAATGTATTTTGTAAATTTTATATGAGCATTTCTCGTGCAATCCTCGTGCATCGCACGGGTCACTCACTATTATTCACACTATAGTATCCTCGTCTCTAGCCCTATTCCCCATCCCATCCTAAGTTAATATAGCAACCGATACACCTATAACTTAGGCTCTACCGTCCTTTCATCCTTGCCAGTATCGTTACCGTCACCATAGCTCTTTTGACGATTGGCTTTGCTGCAGATATCGGATACGCCTTTGGAGACAACCTCTTTGAGAAAACTCAGCCACGCGCCATAGTCATTTTTGGGATCGAATTCTGGATGCTGGATACGTCGATCAACATGATCAAGGCCCCCTGCAAATCCTTCCTTGACGACCTTGCTGCGAACGACCAACGAAAGATCAGACTGGCATACACATTCTTCTCATTCTTCATGGCAGTGAAAAGTGTGCTGGGTTATTTCACCACGTTCCTTAGGAGATTTTAGGATACGTTCTCATTCACAGTGACAAAAGCATGCGACCGGTTCTGCATATGGGGGAGAAACACGCAACCCGTTGGAAGAGGAGTGCTATTGATTGCTCGTTAGCCTAAGTCTAAGTTTGAAAGAAGAAAGCCACTTTCTTTTCATTTTAGGTTATAAAGGTGATTGTAACTAGAAAGCTACTTTATGACCTACACTTCTTTCTAAGGAATTGTGAAATGCTCGGGGGGGAGAATGAAGTCTCCGAAACTACATAGTAATTTCCATCCTCCATCCCTCAAAATTTTCCAAGCTCTCTCTCTCTCAACCATGTGTTATCTTTCATTATTTTTCTTATTTCCTATCCTGCATCCCTCAAAAGTTTCTCTTTCTCAAACCTATGCTAACTTTCGTTATTTTTCTTTCTTATTTCTAGGCATTTGCAATAATCTCTGTTGCCAGTTATCACTTTCTCTCTTTTTTCACAACCCCCTAACCCCAATTCTTCTTCTTATGTATTCTGATACTTTATCTTCCTCCATTTTATCTCCAAAGATTAAACCTTTACCTTCCACACAACAACCTCTTTTCTGCTCTCTCCTCAAATTTTACCCCTCTTATCTTCTTCTCTAAGTTCCTTTGCTTCTCAACAAGAGTGGTTTCTCTTTCAAAAACACAATGCCAGTTGTAGTGTGGTGTAGCTTGAGCCTACCTTTGCACACCTCCGTTACTCTTTAGGAGGCATCTCATACGTCAGCATCTTGTCCATCTTTTCCTAGTGAATTTGCACTTAAATTGCAGAGTTTAATTAAAAATTAATTATATTTTACACACTATGGATGCTATTTTGAGTTCTAGCAATTTTATTTATTTTAGGTAGCATTCGGCGGAATTTGACGGAGTTTCTGCAGCACAAGAACCAAAGGAGATGGCCGCGAGGAGCGACGTGCACGCATGCCTGACGCGTGCGCGTGATCTGGAAGCATCCATGGCGATGCGTATGCGTGACTGACGCGTACGCGTGAATTGAAGATTTGCTCAACGACGCGTCCAGGTGACCGACGCGTCCGCACGACTTCCGAAGAAGACCAGCGACGCGTACGCGTGACGTGCGTGATCTGTAGGATTTACAGAAATCATTGGCATGGATTTTGGGCCACATTTTGACTCAGTTTTTAGCCCAGAAAATACAGATTAGAAGCTACATAATGGATAATTCAGGTGATCCCCACCCATCAGCGGAAGACTTATCAATTAATTCGAATTTAAATTCGAATCATATTTTTAGGAAAAGATATTAGTTTTAGATAATTAGATTTTAAAATTTATGAGAATTAGATATAATAGGAACCCTGTACATTTAGACAGGGACACATTGTTACCAAAACGCTTATTTTTCTTCTCTGAACTATGAGCAACTAATCCTCTATTGTTAAGGTTAGGAGCTTTGTCTATTTTCATGGATTGATTCGTTTGATCTTTTTAATTTAATTCATGTCTTGATTTATATTTCAATAATTTTTTCGTTCTTTATTCTATGAACGTTGGGTGGAACGGAAGTATGACCCATGTTCTAATTGAGTTCTCGTAAAACTTGGAAAAGCTCTTTACTTGAACAACAGCTTGAAAACATATTATACTGAATTTTTAATTTTTTGTATTTAAAGGGATACGTGACATATAATCCCTTATTTGTGGATAAATAGGATTCTTTTGGCATATAAACTAGAAATTGATCATCACCCTCTAATTGGAATTAATTGACCAAGGAATTGGCAATTAATGAATTTTAGAGGAGACTAGGAAGGTCTAATGAATTAGGGTCTAGTCACATATAGTTTGCATGAAATTAAATCTTGCATGATTAAATTAATTAGTAATAAAAGTTAATCCAGAAATTAGATAACTCTGAAACCTTAACTGCTTTCTAAAATATTTTATTCCCAACTCATTGCTGCTTACTTTCTGAAATTTTTAAAGTACTGTTTAATGCTCTTAGAATATCTCAAAACCATTTTCTGCTTGCCTAACTAATCCTATCAAACGCTATTGTTGCTTGATCCATCAATCTTTGTGGGATCGACCCTTACTCACGTAAGGTATTACTTGGTACGACCCGGTGCACTTGCCGGTTAGTTTGTGGGTTGTAAAATACCGCATCAAGTTTTTGGCGTCTGGTGCACGAAATTGCAATCACACTTTTGCAATCCCGCACAACTAACCAGCAAGTGCACTGGGTCGTCCAAGTAATACCTTACGTGAGTAAGGGTCGATCCCACGGAGATTGTCGGCTTGAATCAAGCTATGGTTATCTTGTAAATCTTAGTCAGGATATCAAAGATTATCAGGGTTGATTTTGAAAAGTAGAAGAACATGAATTAAGTACTTGTTTTGCAGTAATGGGGAACAGGTTGAGGTTTTGGAGATGCTTCATCTTCTGAATCTCTGCTTTCCTACTGTCTTCTTTATCAAACACGCAAGGCTCCTTCCATGGCAAGCTGTATGTAGGGTTTCACCGTTGTCAATGGCTACCTCCCATCCTCTCAGTGGAAATGTTCAACGCACCCTGTCACGGCACGACTATCCATCTGTCGGTTCTCAATCAGGCCGGAATAGAATCCAATGATTCTTTTGCGTCTGTCACTAACGCCCCGCCCTCAGGAGTTTGAAGCTCGTCACAGTCATTGATGCCAAGGCATATTAGGCTAGTTTCACTAGCATTTTTTTGTTAGTTTTAGTTGTTTTATGCATTTTCTTGAGCTTAAAGTAACCAAGAATGGTTAAATGAATAACAAAGTAATGAACCATCCAAACAGTATGATTTTAATGCAAATTCCATGAGTTTTTAGTTATATTACTTGAATGCTATGAATGGAAGATTTCTCATGAAATTTTGCAAGACTTTGATGCAGTTGTTTGGATGATTTCAGGGAAGAAGAGGCTAGGCAAGGAAACAACAAAATCAATAAAGGAAGCTTGAATATCACATGTGGAGTTTAAGTTCCAGTTTAAGCTTAAACTGGAGCTTAAACGCCAAAATCATGAAAGCTGAGGAAAGGGCTGAAAGTGGCGTTTAACCTCCAGTTTAACCTTAAACTGGAAGTTAAACGCCAGAATTAGAAATGCACCAGGGAGCATTTCCACGTTTAAGCTCCAGTTTAACCTTAAACTGGAGCTTAAACGTGTTCGACTATTTTTTTTCTCCTCCAGGGTTGCTTTCTCATTTCCACGTTTAAGCTTCAGTTTAACCTTAAACTGAAGCTTAAACGTGTTCGACTATTTTTCCTCCAGGGTTGCGTTTTGCATTTCCACGTTTAAGCTCCAGTTTAAGCTTAAACTGGAGCTTAAACGTGTTCGACTATTTTTCCTCCAGGGTTGCTTTCTTCATTCCCACGTTTAAGCTTCAGTTCAACCTTAAACTGAAGCTTAAACGTGTTCGACAATTCCACACTCCAGGGTTGCCTTCTTCCACTTCCACGTTTAAACTTCAGTTTAACCTTAAACTGAAGCTTAAACGTGTTCGACTACTTTACCTCCTGGAAGTGTCTGGCGTTTAAGCTGCAGTTTAAGCTCAAACTGCAACTTAAACGCCACTATTTGAAAAGGGTTCTGGGCCAAAGAATTTGCAGTTTAAGTTAGCATTTGAGTACAATCATTAACTTAAACATATTCTGGTATGAAACCCAATTGAATATCATGGTTTATGGGATTGGGCCTGAAGAATTGATAAGTCTAGAATTTCAATTTCTTGAGTCATGTGTCATTACTTGATTATCACTAAGTTGGCTCAATGAATGTTACAGAATTGGATGCAGCCTCAGCAGGATTATGGATCATAAACCCAAAGCAAAAAGAAATCAGGGAAAGGCCTCAAAGCCCAAGAAACACAACAGAAGCTCAATTTAGAAAGTGTATAAATAGGATAGAATTTAAGTTGGTTAGCACTTTTGAGGACGAGAACTTTTGATCATTTTTCTAGTTTTCATACTTTGGTAATTGAATTCAGAGCTATGACTCACTAAACCCCTTTCATTGGGTTAGGGAGCTCTATTGTAATTCAATGAATCAATAATAGTTTTTATCTTCTTCTTCAATCTTTTCTCTTGAATTTTGTTAGAAAGCTTCTCGATCTAATTCCATTGGTTAGTTGTCTTGGGAAAGAAACTATCCATAATTGGAATCCTTCGGAACCTTGGGAAAGGAATGGAGGATTCATGCTAGAGAAGCTTTCTCACAGTGAATTGGATTGGGGTTTGGATGGATATTGTGACATGTAATCCTACCAAATTGTGGTTCATGAAACTGTGTGGTATAATCAGTGATCGAGCATCATCTCTTCTTATGAACATTTAAACCAAGGGATTGGGAATTTGTTTGTTTTTAGAGAGAATTGGTGAGCCAAGGGATTGGGATCCAATCATATAAGATTGCCAAGCAAAATTCAATGAACGCATTGGTTGAGGAAGGGATAAAAATGTTTTGATTCGGAGATCTCAATATCTCCTGAAACCCAATGAATTCCCCATTTCTGATCTACCACTTTCTCTTTACATTCTGCAATTAAATTTATGCAATCACCCCAATCCCCTTTTAATTTCAGCAATTTAGCTTCTAGCTCTTTAATTCATGCAATTTAAGATTCTGCACTTTCAATTCCGTGCCATTTACGTTTCCAGCCAATTTTACATTCCGCAATTCTCATCTAAATCTTGATTCCGCTCAACTAGAACACACTTCTAATTCGAATTGCTCACTCAACCAATCATTGTGGGATTCGACCTCACTCTATTGTGAGTTTTTACTTGACGATACCGGTGCACTTGCCGGAAGGAATTTTTGCCGATCGTGCAATTTCCTAAAATCGTAGCTATCATGTTTATAGCAACATCAAGTTTATGGCGCCGTTGCCGGGGATTGGTTTTCGATTGACAATTCTCAAATTGGAAGTTAACTAGATTGAGCATTTTTCTTGTTTTGTTAATTCAGTTCTAGTTACTTGTTGAATTTTAATTTATGCACTCTGTTACTTGCTTTCTTTCTTTATGCCTTTAAATTCAAGCAACTAACTCACTGACCCACTAACTATTTGAATTAATTCCTCAACTGCTCTAACCATACTCTTCCATTAACCAAGAGTATTTCACTTGTTTGTTGCCTGTGCTGTGTTCTTGTATGACAGGTAGGAGAGGAGAGACATCAACTCCTCCATATACCGAACCAGAAAGGACCCTTCATAAACTTAGAAGGGAAGCAAGAGGGAAGAGAGTAGTGGAAGAAGAAGAATCTGAAGGAGAATCTGAGGACAATTTTGAGGAAGCTCTAGATCTCAACATGGATAGAGAAGTTCACAACCATGAGAGAGCTGGTGGAAACAATGCCATTCCCGAGAGGAGGGTTCTTGGTTCATACATAAACCCAACCTCTGGGAATTGTGGTAGCAGCATTCAGAAACCACCCATTCAGGCCAACAATTTTGAACTCAAACCACAGCTAATATCACTGGTGGAGGATCATTGTTCATTTGTTGGGAGTGCTAATGAAGATCCAAACCAACATCTCACAAAATTCCTAAGAATTTGCGACACTGTGAAGTCCAATGGAGTCCAGGAAGATGCCTATAAACTGCTCTTGTTCCCATTTTCACTTAGGGATAAGGCAGCTAAGTGGTTGGAATCATTCCCAAGGGGGAGCCTAACAACCTGGGATGAGGTGGAAAGCAAGTTTCTGGCACGTTTCTACCCCCCACAAAAGGTCAATAGGCTTCGATCTGAGGTTCAGACTTTTAGACAACAAGATGGTGAAACTCTCTACGAGGCATGGGAGAGGTTCAAGGAATTGACAAGGAAATGCCCACCAGACATGTTCCATGACTGGGTGCAATTGCATATTTTCTATGATGGACTTTCTTATGAATCAAGGAAGGTTGTAGACCATTCATCAGGAGGTTCATTGAACAGGAAAAAGACTGTGGAAGAAGCCATTGAAGTGATTGAGACAGTGGCTGAGAATGAGTATTACTATGCTTCAGAGAGACACAACACTAAGGGAGTCATGGAGCTGAACCATGTTGATACAATTCTAGCCCAAAACAAGGTGTTTGCCAAGCAACTAGCAGAGCTCACCAGGAAATTAGAAACAAAGCAAGTGGCTGCAATACACACACAAGATCAAGAGGAAGTAAGCACTGAAGGAGGTGATTGGGAAGAGGCCAACTATGTGGGAAATCAACAAAGGCAACCATATGATCCACATTCCAACACTTACAACCCAGGCTAGAAAAACCACCCAAACTTTGGGTGGGGAAACCAGCAAACCCAACCACAAAACCACAAACCTTACAACCCCAACCAACATAACAATTCCACATACCAAAACTCCAACCAAAGATCATACCAAGCCACACAAAACACTTACTCCCAACCACCATATCATGGCCAAAATAATCAACCTGCCCAACCCAATCCGAACCAACAATTTCAAGATCAATTAAACAGGATAGAAGGAATGCTTGCAAACATGGGTCAGGACATAAGTGAGTTGAAAAGCTTTAGGGATGATGTGAGATCTACCTTAAGGAACCATGGTGAAAAACTCAAGAGGATGGAGTCTCGAGTAGGAGAGCTATCTCAACAAGCCCCCAAGTCAACTGCAGTGTTCCCTAGTGACACAGAAAAAAATCCTAAAGGGGAACAAAAGGGAGTGAGATGGGAAGAATGCAAAGCCATCACCATATTGAAGGAAGTCTCAGAAGAAGAGGGAATCAGACCCTCAGAACAGAAGCCAGAAATCTTGAAGGAAGGTGTGGAAGAAGCTAAGCAGGAAAGTGAAACTGACCAAGCCAAGGAACTGCAAAATAAAGGCATGCTGGAAACATACCAACCAAAAGCACCATTTCCTCAGAGGTTAGGAGGAGGTGAAAAAGGGAAAACATATTCAAGGTTTTTAGAGACATTTCAGTCTCTCCATATCAATATTCCCTTTCTTGAAATTCTCCAGCAGATGCCTACACATATCAAGTATTTGAAGGAATTACTGAGCAAGAAAAGAGTTTTGAAGGGAGGACAAACTGTAGTAATGAACAAAGAATGCAGTGCCCTCATCAAGAAGGACATAGTCTCTAAGAAAACAGACCCAGGAAGTTTTCATATCCCCTGCATCATAGGGGAAACAAAAATTGACAGAGGATTCTGTGATCTAGGAGCTAGCATAAATGTGATGCCTCTGACTCTTATGAAGAGGCTACAACTGAATGAGGTGAGATCCACTGATGTAATCATACAACTGGCCGACAAAACTCAGAAGCAAGCTGAAGGGGTAGTTGAGAATGTGCTGGTGAAAGTGGGAAATTATTTCTTCCCCACAGACTTTGTCATTTTGGACATGGAGGAAAGTTACATACACCCTATCATTCTGGGAAGGCCATTTCTAGCCACTGCTAGAGCGCTCATAGATGTAGAACAAGGAGAGCTAATTTTGAGAATACATGATGAACAGCTCATTTTCAATGTTTTCAAACCTGCATCTGAGCCTGAACCAGAACCTGAAAAACCTAAGGATGATAGTAGCCATCTGTGTTTGGAGGAAAGCAACCCAGCAGCTGAAACTTTGAAACAGTCCTTGAAAGGCAAACAAGAATTGCAAGAGTTAAAGCCACAAGAATCACTAGAAACAGATCAGAAGGATCCTCCTGGCATAAGGGTCAATGAAGAAATCCTCAAGAGAAAGGGAAGAATTGTAAAGAAATTGCCAAGAAGGTGGAGAAACAAGAAAATTCCCACTGAAGGTTTCTCTCCGGGAGATAAAGTGATATCAAGTCATTATCTGCCAATCCCACCTGGCCTCAAAACCATTCCTTCCCAGCTCCCTCAAGTGTTCACAATCAGGAAAGTTCTTTCTCTGGAACATTTGGACATCATGAAGGAATCAAATGGAGACGTTTTCATAGTGAGAGGAGAGGACATCAAGCACTACAATCCACCCTAACAAGGGACAACCGTCAAGCTAGTGATGTTAAAGGAGCGCTTCATGGGAGGCAACCCATGTTTTAGTATCCTTACTCTTTCTTGTTTTGCTTTGCATCTAATAAAGCATGGTTTCTTATGCATGAACTTGAATCCTCAGGACAACTGTTGATAAGGTGCACTAAACATTGCATGTAAAATACAATTGGTCTTTAAGTTTGGTGTGCCTGAAGGCACCCCAGATCTTATTCAAATTGTATTCAATCTTTCATTCAAAGTGCACAACCAAACATTAAGTTTGGTGTTCCTCTTTGAACACAGTTAATGAAAAGCAAGAAGTTCCTCTGGATTTAGAAATTCATGATAAGTATACCATTTGCATGTTTTAATACCTTGATTTCAATTACTTTAGGTAGTAAAATTGATTAGGATCAAAGAGCCAAAGTGATTATGATTTATTAGAATTATGCACATTCATTAAGGACAACCAACATGGATTTCATTTCATCAGGAGACATTACCAAACACTAAGTTTGGTGTCCAGTAATAAGTGTGCATACATACAAGAGTCACGGCTATAAGCTCATGAAGTCAATCATTGATTTACAATTCAAAAAGAATGAAAGACATGTGCAAGTACTATTCATTATTCACATGGACCGAAAAAAAAATGATAGCAAAGTTGTTTGTTTGTGCAGGTACAAAAGGAAGGATAAGAATGGATGAAAAAGACAAAGGGGGAGGTACGGTTTTGGTCAAAAAGGGAGTTCACAAGTCTTTGAAACTAACACATGGGAAAAGGAAATTCTGCATGAAAAAATAGCTACATGTACAACTTAATGCACCCAGAATACTTCCAAGAAAGTGAAAAGCAATTCGTCCTTCTCCCTAATTCATATATTTACCATCAAGCCATCCTTCACAAATCACCCTAGCCGTCCATTTTTCACTTGCATGCACTATAAAGAACCACTTGGGGAACGAGTTCCACACCACCAAATCTCCTTCTTGCACATATTCTTTCATCATAGCATAACTACCTCTTGCCGAAAACAACCTCACCACACTTCTAACAAACATTTTTGTACTTCACCTTGTCAACCTTAGCTTGTCACTTGCCAAAACTAAAGAACCAATGGCAGCCTCATCTAGCCACAAAAGAAGAAAAGACAAGCAGCCAATGGAGGAGGAAAGGGAATTTGATGCATGGAAATACAAATCAGTTTTCCATGAGATTCAGGCCGAATGGATGAGACCTAAAAAGATACTAGCTGAGATTCCCTTTGACCTTGGAAAGGAGGAGTTCCCAAGTGTTTGGGAGAAGATCAAAAAGAGGAAGTGAGAGCTTCTGACTAAGATAATCACTAAAATCAACATCAACCTGGTGAAGGAGTTTTATGCAAATGCAGTGAGGAAGGATCCAACCGAGGAACCTACATACAAAAGCTATGTGAGAGGGGTGGAAGTTGACTTCAGCCCCAAGGCAATCATGAAAACTCTTGGCCTGAAAAACATACGTTTCAGCCAAGCAAGTTATGAGGATAGGATGCTAGAAGAACCTGACTATCAGACTATTGCTGAAGACCTTTGTGCCATCAGAGCGGAATGGGTGAGAAAAACAAAAGGGGCTCCAAGAGTCTTGAGAAGGGGAGACCTAACACCTGAAGCAAAAGGGTGGTATGCAATAGTTAGGAGATCCATCCTACCCACTGCAAACTCTTCAGAAATAACCCCTAAAAGAGCCGTCTTGCTACATTGCATTATGGTGGGAGGAGAGATCAAAGTTCATAAACTCATTGCTGAACAGATACAAGAGTTTAGTGAGAAAAGTGAAGCTGACTCCTGGCTCCACTTCCCTAGCACCATCATCAGACTATGCATCGAGGCCCAAGTATCACTTGAAGATGCAAGACCTAATTGGCTACATCCTGGAATGGCCATGACTGCTCACTGAATGACTCTTGGCCCAATTGCTCCAAGACATACAAAAAGAAGAAATGAAGAAGGGCAACAAGCAGAAGAGGAGCAAGAAGCAGAGCAAGAAGGAGAAGAAGAGCAAGAAGAGCAAGGAAATCCAGAAAGAAGGCAACAAGTTCCCAGAGACCCCATGGATATGAGCAGAATGCAGGAAATCATAGAAGGAATGTCTCAACAATACATTAGGTCTCAGGAGAGGCAAGAGGACTTTCACCTAAAAATGATGGACATGCAAAGGAACTTTGAATCAAGATTCCTAGATCTGCAAAGGGAACAGAATTTACAATTACAGGAATCCCTCAGCCACATATGCCAACACCAAGATGCCAATATCTTGGCAATCAAGGAAGCCACCACTTTGCAGAATGCAAGATATGCAGTTCAAGCTGATTACAACATCAGTTCTCAAATTAAGCTTAACTATGTAGGGGAACATCTACACAAGATGGACCCAACATTCCCAGCTTTTGATGAGTATTTCAAAGGGAGGAAAGAAGGAGAAATGAACAAGGCAGTGATCCTTGAAAAAGGAGTGGAAGAAACAATGAAAAAAGCTGGATTCTGGACAAAGCTCATAAGAAAAGACAAAGGAAGTACAAGTGGTCAAAGAGAGACAAGAAGCAAGAAGAAACAGGACCCCAAGAATCAAGAAGAACCAAGCAACAAATGAGAGGTGGTCTTGTTCCTTAATAATCAAATAATAGTTTGTGAATTGTCTTTATGAGCTTTCTTTCATTTTAAGTCATTTAAGTTTTTATGTGAAATTTCTAGTATGCTTGTTTGTTTACTGCTTTGAATAAAGTGAATGCCTAGATGTTTGGATATGACTTCACCTTCTTAAACAAATGCTTGCCATGCTTGTTCTTTTTCCAAAAATAAAAGAAAAGTTTGAACAAAAGTAACTTGGCTCAGTTAGTGACAAATCAAGTAGAATTAAGTGGTGGTATGCATGCTTGATTGTTTAGTCAGATCACTGGAAATTGAGTGTAGAATTATCATTTTTGTGTAGAAGTTTGAATACTATCTATGGATCTTGATGAATAAATGTCTTTGGCCATGGAAAAGAAAGAAAAAGAAGAAGAAAAAGCCACTGAAAAAGGGCAACCAAAAAAGCAAAAAATTGAGAAAATAAGCTAGGCACCAATGGTTTAAACTTCTGAGACAAATGCCTGTGGTGTTTATGTATTAAGGATATGCTTGGATGAATAGGTTCTGAGGAGTGTTTCAACACTTGGTAACTTGGGTTAACTAACCCGGGATTATCAACCAAAAGTCCATTATCAAGAGCAACCTAAATACAAAACATTTAGTCACACAAAGAGGTGCTGGGCACCAATGTCTCAAGAAGAAATGTGAACTAAAATGCCTGTAGTGGATATGTGTAGTGCACTGATAAGAAAAAGAAAATGCCAAAGGCTTGTGCAACACATGACACTGAGCAAACAAGGAGCAAAGAAGTTCTAAGAAAAAGAAAAAAAACAAAGAAGGGAAAAGTGCCAAAGACATAAGAAAAACAAGAGGCCATAGCAGTGTTTGATGGATGCAATAAAAAAGTGATAATCTTACCTGATAAGAATGAAAAAGTGATGCTGCAACTTTCTGCATAAAACCCTTCTGATGAACTTCAAGTGCTTACTAATATAGCCAATGTAATTGCTTTTTGTTTCATACTTTCTTCTCAAATAACTCAGGACTTGCTTAGGGACAAGCAAGTATTAAGTTTGGTGTTGTGATGCCAAGGCATCTTAGGCTAGTTTCACTAGCATTTTTTTGTTAGTTTTAGTTGTTTTATGCATTTTCTTGAGCTTAAAGTAACCAAGAATGGTTAAATGAATAACAAAGTAATGAACCATCCAAACAGTATGATTTTAATGCAAATTCCATGAGTTTTTAGTTATATTACTTGAATGCTATGAATGGAAGATTTCTCATGAAATTTTGCAAGACTTTGATGCAGTTGTTTGGATGATTTCAGGGAAGAAGAGGCTAGGCAAGGAAACAACAAAATCAATAAAGGAAGCTTGAATATCACATGTGGAGTTTAAGTTCCAGTTTAAGCTTAAACTGGAGCTTAAACGCCAAAATCATGAAAGCTGAGGAAAGGGCTGAAAGTGGCGTTTAACCTCCAGTTTAACCTTAAACTGGAAGTTAAACGCCAGAATTAGAAATGCACCAGGGAGCATTTCCACGTTTAAGCTCCAGTTTAACCTTAAACTGGAGCTTAAACGTGTTCGACTATTTTTTTTCTCCTCCAGGGTTGCTTTCTCATTTCCACGTTTAAGCTTCAGTTTAACCTTAAACTGAAGCTTAAACGTGTTCGACTATTTTTCCTCCAGGGTTGCGTTTTGCATTTCCACGTTTAAGCTCCAGTTTAAGCTTAAACTGGAGCTTAAACGTGTTCGACTATTTTTCCTCCAGGGTTGCTTTCTTCATTCCCACGTTTAAGCTTCAGTTCAACCTTAAACTGAAGCTTAAACGTGTTCGACAATTCCACACTCCAGGGTTGCCTTCTTCCACTTCCACGTTTAAGCTTCAGTTTAACCTTAAACTGAAGCTTAAACGTGTTCGACTACTTTACCTCCTGGAAGTGTCTGGCGTTTAAGCTGCAGTTTAAGCTTGATGAGCGGATAATTTGTACCCTTTTTGGCATTGTTTTTAGTATGTTTTTAGTATATTTAGTTAAGTTTTTAGTATATTTTTAGTAGTTTTTAGTTAAAATTCACTTTTCTGGACTTTACTATGAGTTTGTGTGTTTTTCTGTGATTTCAGGTATTTTCTGGCTGAAATTGAGGGATCTGAGCAAAAATCTGATTCAGAGACTGAAAAGGACTGCAGATGCTGTTGGATTCTGACCTCCCTGCACTCAAAGTGGATTTTCTGGAGCTACAGAAGCCCAATTGGCGCGCTCTCAACGGCGTTGGAAAGTAGACATCCTGGGCTTTCCAGTAATATATGATAGTCCATACTTTGCTCAAGATTTGATGGCCCAAACCGGCATAGCAATTCGGCCTCAGAAATTCCAGCGTTAAACGCCGGAACTGGCATAAAACTTGGAGTTAAACGCCCAAACTGGCATGAAAGCTGGCGTTTAACTCCAGAAAAGGTCTCTACACATGAAAGCTTCAATGTTCAGCCCAAGCACACACCAAGTGGGCCCGGAAGTGGATTTTTCTGTCATTTACTCATTTCTATAAAACCTTAGGTTACTAGTTTACTATTAATAGGATCTTTTGACATTGTATCAGTACCTCATGACACTTTACACGTTTCTTTGTGTACCTTCCATGGCATGAGTCTCTAAACCCCATGGTTGGGGGTGAGGAGCTCTGCTGTGTCTTGATGGATTAATGCAATTACTACTGTTTCTTATTCAATCATGCTTGCTTCCATTCTAAGATATCACTTGCTCTTAACCCGGATGAATGTGATGATCCGTGACACTCATCATCATTCTCAACTATGAACGTGTGCCTGACAACCACCTCCGTTCTATTTTAGATTAAGTAGATATCTCTTGGATTCTTTAATCGGAATCTTCGTGGTATAAGCTAGAACTGATGGCGGCATTCAAGAGAATCCGGAAGGTCTAAACCTTGTCTGTGGTATTCTGAGTAGGATTCGATGATTGAATGACTGTGACGTGCTTTAAACTCCTAGCAGGCGGGGCGTTAGTGATAGACGCAAAAGAATCACTGGATTCTATTCCGGCCTGACCGAGAACCGACAGATGATTAGCCATGCTGTGACAGAGCATAGGAACATTTTCACTGAGAGGATGGGAGGTAGCCACTGACAACGGTGAAACCCTACATACAGCTTGCCATGGAAGGAGACTTGCGTGTTTGATGAAGAAGACAGTGGGAAAGCAGAGATTCAGAAGATGGAGCATCTCCAAAGCCTCAACCTATTCTCCATTACTGCAGAACAAGTACCTATTTCATGTTCTTTTGCTTTTCACAATCAATCCTGATAATTTCTGATATCCTGACTAAGATTTACAAGATAACCATAGCTTGCTTCAAGCCGAAAATCTCCGTGGGATCGACCCTTGCTCACGCAAGGTATTACTTGGACGACCCAGTGCACTTGCTGGTTAGTTATGCGGGATTGCAAAAGTGTGATTGCAATTTCGTGCACCAAGTTTTTGGCGCCGTTGCCGGGGATTGTTCGAGTTTGGACAACTGACGGCTTGTCTTGTTGCTTAGATTAGGACTATTTTATTTTTGTTGGTTTAGAGTCTTTTAGTTGAGTCTAGTTTCATATTTTAAGTTTGGTGTCAATTGCATGCCTTTGTTTTTCTTTTAACTTTCGAATTTGCATGTCTTTAGTCCCTTTTTGATCCGCAAAACTTCTAAGTTTGGTGTCCTCTTTGTGTTTTTCCCTTAAAATTTTCGAAAAATTTGTGTCTGATTTTCTAAAAGTTTTAAGTTTGGTGTCATTTTGTTGTTTTTCTCTTTCCTCTTTTCAAAAATCAAATCTTTTTCATAAAAACTTTTCAATCATATCTTCTTAATTGCTGTTTTCAAAATCTTTTTAATTAACTAATTGATTCAGTTCTCAATTTGCTTTGATCTTATTTTCTTTTTTATTTTCGAATTTTTATTTTAAATTTCCTTTTGTTTTTATTTTAATTTTCGGTTAATTTAAAAAAAAAACAAAATTTATCTATTTACAATCATTATCATTTCCCTTTTGTCCATTATGGACCTAAGAGGGATTGATCAGTCCAAAAGGACTCTGGGGTCATATGCTAACCCCATTACAGCTGCATATGGGAGTAGCATCTGTACACCTCCCATCAAAGCAAGCAGCTTTGAGCTAAATCCTCAACTCATTATCATAGTGCAGCAAAATTGCCAGTATTCCGGTCTTCCACAGGAAGAACCTACTGAGTTTCTGGCACAGTTCTTACAAATTGCTGACACAGTACATGATAAAGAGGTAGATCAGGATGTTTACAGACTATTACTATTTCCATTTGCTGTAAAAGATCAAGCTAAAAGGTGGTTGAATAACCAACCTACAGCAAGCATAAAGACATGGAAACAGTTATCAGACAAATTCCTGAATCACTTTTACCCTCCAAAGAGGATGACACAGCTAAGGCTGGACATCCAAGGCTTTAAACAAGAGGATAATGAATCCCTTTATAATGCCTGGGAGAGGTATAGAGGTATGCTTAGAAAATGCCCCTCTGAAATATTTTCAGAGTGGGTACAGTTAGACATCTTCTACTATGGGCTTTCAGAAAAAGCTCAGATGTCTTTAGACCACTCAGCTGGTGGATCTATACACATGAGGAAGACAATTGAAGAAGCTCAAGAGCTTATAGACACTGTTGCTAGGAACCAATATTTATACTCTAGCAATGAGTTCTCTCCAAAAGAGGAAGTCATGGCAGTAGTCAGTGACCCTAATCCTCAAGAACAGATAATTGAGCTTAATCAACAATTGCTCCTAATGACAGAACAGTTAGCAGACTTTAAAGAGATGCTCCATTAAACTAAAGTTGCTAACAAGAGCATAGAACTGCAGTTGAATCAAGCAAAATAGCAAATATCTAAACAGATAACAGAGGAATGTCAAGCAGTTCAATTGAGGAGTGGGAAGACCCTGAATAACACTGCTCAAAAGAGTAAAAAGCCAAACAAGGAACAATTGACAGAGGACAACCAAACCATTGTTCAAAATCCCTCTGAGGACAGTAAGAGCCCAGAGAGGAATGTCATTGGCGTTCAAACGCCAGAAAGGGAAGGAAAGCTGGCGTTAAACGCCCATTCCTTGCCCAGTTCTGGCGTTCAAACGCCAGAAAGGGAAGGAAAGCTGGCGTTAAACGCCCATTCCATGCCCATTTCTGGCGTTCAAACGCCAGAAAAGGGGGAAAAGCTGGCGTTAAACGCCCATTTCCCACCCAATCCTGGCGTTCAAACGCCAAGGGAGGATCAGACACCTGAGAGTGCTGATAATTATCCCTCTAACAAGGCTTCTTCAACCACTTCTGTAAGGAATAAACCTGCAGCATCTAAGGTTGAAGAATATCAAGCCAAGATGCCTTATCCTCAGAAACTCCGCAAAGCGGAACAGGATAAGCAATTTGCCCGCTTTGCAGACTATCTAAGGACTCTTGAAATAAAGATTCCGTTTGCAGAGACACTTGAGCAAATACCTTCTTATGCTAAGTTCATGAAAGAAATCTTAAGTCATAAGAAGGATTGGAGAGAAACTGAAAAAGTGTTTCTCACTGAAGAATGCAGTGCAGTCATTTTGAAAAGCTTACTAGAAAAGCTTCAAGATCCTCGAAGCTTTATGATACCATGCACATTAGAAGGTGCTTGCACCAAGACAGCCCTATGTGACCTTGGAGCAAGCATCAATCTAATACCTGCATCCACTATCAGAAAGCTTGGGTTGGCTGGAGAAGTCAAACCAACTAGGATATGCCTCCAACTTGCTGATGGCTCCATTAAACACCCATCAGGCATAATAGAGGATATGATTGTCAAGGTTGGGCCATTTGCCTTTCCAACTGACTTTGTGGTGCTGGAAATGGAGGAGCATAAGAGTGCAACTCTCATTCTAGGAAGACCTTTCCTAGCAACTGGACGAACTCTCATTGATGTACAGAAAGGGGAAGTCACCCTGAGAGTCAATGAGGATGAGTTCAAGTTGAATGCTGTGAAAGCTATGCAGCATCCAGACTCACCAAATGACTGCATGGGCGCTGACATTATTGACTCTCTGGTAGAAGAGATCAATATGACTGAAAGCCTAGAATCAGAGCTTGAGGACATCTTCAAAGATGCTCAACCTGGTCAAGAAGAACCAGAGGAAGCAAAGGAATTTTCGAAAATTCCTCAGGAGGAGGACAAGCCTCCCAAACCTGAACTCAAACCACTACCACCATCCCTGAAGTATGTATTTCTGGGAGAGGGTGACACTTTTCCAGTGATTATAAGCTCTGCTTTAAATCCACAGGAAGAGGAAGCACTGATTCAAGTGCTAAGGACACACAAGACAGCTCTTGGGTGGTCCATAAGTGATCTCAAGGGCATTAGCCCAGCTAGATGCATGCACAAGATCCTGTTGGAGGATAATGCCAAACCAGTGGTCCAACCACAAAGGAGGCTAAATCCAGCCATGAAGGAGGTAGTGCAGAAAGAGGTCACTAAATTACTAGAGGCTGGGATTATTTATCCTATTTCTGATAGCCCCTGGGTGAGCCCTGTCCAAGTTGTCCCCAAAAAGGGAGGCATGACAGTGGTTCATAATGAAAAAATGAACTGGTTCCTACAAGAACAGTTACAGGGTGGCGTATGTGTATTGACTACAGAAGGCTCAATACAGCCACCAGAAAGGATCATTTCCCTTTACCATTCATAGACCAAATGCTAGAAAGACTAGCTGGTCATGATTATTACTGCTTTTTGGATGGCTATTCAGGCTATAACCAAATTGCAGTAGACCCTCAGGACCAAGAGAAAACAGCATTTACTTGCCCTTCTGGCGTGTTTGCCTACAGAAGGATGCCTTTTGGTCTGTGCAATGCACCTGCAACCTTTCAGAGGTGCATGCTCTCTATCTTCTCAGATATGGTAGAGAAATTTCTGGAAGTCTTCATGGATGACTTCTCAGTATATGGAGACTCATTCAGCTCCTGTCTTAACCACCTATCACTTGTCCTGAAAAGATGCCAAGAGACTAACCTGGTTTTAAACTGGGAGAAATGTCACTTTATGGTGACTGAAGGAATTGTCCTTGGGCACAAAATTTCAAGCAGGGGAATAGATGTGGATATGGCAAAGGTAGAGGTAATTGAAAAATTACCACCACCTGCCAATGTTAAGGCAATCAGAAGCTTTCTGGGGCATGCAGGATTCTACAGAAGGTTTATAAAGGATTTTTCGAAAATTGCAAAACCTCTGAGTAATCTGCTAGCTGCTGACACACCATTTGTGTTTGACACACAGTGTCTGCAGGCATTTGAGACCCTGAAAGCTAAATTGGTCACGGCACCAGTCATCTCTGCACCAGATTGGGTATTACCATTTGAATTAATGTGTGATGCCAGTGATCATGCCATTGGTGCAGTGTTGGGACAGAGGCATAACAAGCTTCTGCACGTCATTTATTATGCCAGCCGTGTTCTAAATGACGCACAGAAGAACTACACAACCACAGAAAAAGAATTACTTGCAGTGGTCTATGCCATTGACAAGTTTAGATCCTATCTAGTGGGATCCAAAGTGGTTGTGTACACTGACCATGCTGCTCTTAAATACTTACTCACAAAGCAGGATTCAAAACCCAGGCTTATCAGATGGGTGTTGCTTCTGCAAGAGTTTGATATAGAAATAAGAGACAGAAAAGGGACAGAGAACCAAGTAGCTGATCATCTGTCCCGAATAGAACCAGTAGCTGGGGCGTCCCTCCCTTCTACTGAGATCTCTGAGACTTTTCCAGATGAGCAACTCTTTGCCATTCAGGAAGCTCCATGGTTTGCAGATATTGCAAATTATAAAGCTGTGAGGTTCATACCCAAGGAGTACAGCAGTGTGCAAAGAAAGAAATTAATTTCAGATGCCAAGTACTACCTCTGGGATGAACCATATCTCTTTAAGAGATGTGCTGACGGAGTGATCCGTAGATGTGTACCCAGAGAAGAAGCACAAAGGATCCTATGGCACTGCCATGGATCACAGTATGGAGGACATTTTGGAAGTGAGCGAACAGCCACTAAAGTCCTCCAGTGTGGCTTCTACTGGCCTACTCTCTATAAAGATTCCCGAGAGTTTGTGCGTAATTGTGACAGTTGCCAAAGAGCTGGTAACCTGCCTCATGGATATGCCATGCCTCAACAAGGGATATTAGAGATAGAATTGTTTGATGTATGGGGAATTGACTTCATGGGGCCATTCCCACCATCATACTCAAACACTTACATTCTGGTGGCAGTGGACTATGTATCTAAGTGGGCAGAAGCAATTGCTACACCCACTAATGATACCAAGACCGTGCTGAAATTCCTCCAGAAACACATCTTCAGCAGGTTTGGTGTGCCCAGAGTGCTAATCAGTGACGGGGGCACTCATTTCTGCAATAAACAGCTATACTCTGCTATGGTCAGATATGGAATTAGCCATAAAGTGGCAACTCCGTATCATCCACAGACAAATGGGCAAGCTGAAGTCTCTAACAGAGAGCTAAAAAGAATCCTAGAATGGACTGTGATAGCCCGAAGAAAGGATTGGGCAAAGAGTTTGGATGATGCTCTGTGGGCATACAGAACAGCATTCAAGACTCCTATAGGAACCTCTCCATACCAACTGGTGTATGGGAAGGCCTGTCATTTGCCCGTGGAACTGGAACATAAAGCCTACTGGGCAACCAGATTCCTAAACATGGATGCACAGTTAGCTGGTGAAAAGAGACTGCTTCAGCTAAATGAGCTAGAGGAGTTCAGACTCAATGCCTTTGAAAATGCAAAAATTTATAAGGAAAAGGCAAAGAAATGGCATGACAAGAAGTTGTCAACCAGAGTCTTTGAGCCAGGACAAAATGTTCTGCTCTTCAACTCTAGGCTCAGACTGTTTCCAGGAAAACTCAAATCCCGGTGGAGGGGTCCGTATGTGATTACAGGAGTGTCACCATATGGATATGTTGAGCTTCAGGATATTGATTCTGACAAAAAGTTCATTGTTAATGGACAGAGAATCAAGCATTATCTTGAAGGAAACTTTGAGCAGGAATGCTCAAAACTGAGACTTGAGTGATTCTCAGTAAAGGTCCAGCTAAAGACAGTAAAGAAGCGCTTGCTGGGAGGCAACCCAGTCATTAGGAGGTTGTATGATTTGTTCTTACAGAGGCAAGTATCAAAAATGAAGGAATTCACAGAGTTACAGAAGGATTCAGCTCAAAAATCAGAGAAAAAGATGTTACTGGCGAAAAAATGCCAGTAAGGGGCATTTTGGGCGTTAAACGCCAGAATGGGTATCATTCTGGGCGTTTAACGCCAGGAATGGTGCCATTTTGGGCGTTAAATGCCCAGAATGGTGCCCATTCTGGGCGTTTAACGCCAGGTGTGCAGCATCCTGGGCGTTCAGAAAACGCCCAGTGATAAAGGATTTCTGGTGTTTAACGCCAGCCAGGGTACCTGGCTGGGCGTTAAACGCCCAAAAGGGGCAACAAATGGGCGTTAAACGCCAGAAATGGGCGTTAAACGCCAGAATGGGTGCCATTTTGGGCGTTTAACGCCAGAAAGGTAAGGGGACCACAATTTTGTTTTCAAATCAGATTTTTTCAAACTTTCCTTTTCTTACCCATATTTTTCTACAAAAATACATTTCAATCTCTCATCATTCACTTTCAAATTTTCAAAAATCACTCTTCAAATCTTTCAAATCATTCCCAAATTTTGTTCAAAAAAGGTTTTTCACCCTTTTTCTCAATTTCTTTCCATATCTTCTCAAATCTCCTTTCAAATTTCTCTCTTTTTTTCGAAAAACTCCCCTCCCCACCTTATAAATACACGTTTGGCTCCCTCTTTCCACCACACCATTCGAATTTCCTCTTCCTCCCTCTCTCTTCTTTCCTTTCTTTTGCTTGAGGACAAGCAAACCTCTAAGTTTGGTGTGCTTTTCCGTGATCACTAAGCCAAGGTTCATCAAGATCATGGCTCCTATGGGAAAACAAACCAATTTAAGAGGCAAGAAAGAGAACAATCCAAAGAATCTTTGGAATCAAGAGAAGTTCTTAACCAAAGAACATGAAGACCATTATCACAAAATAATGGGTCTGAGGTCAGTGATCCCGGAAGTTAAATTTGATCTAAAAGAAGATGAATATCCGGGGATCCAAGAGCAAATTCGAAACAGAGGATGGGAAGTTCTAACCAATCCTGAGGTAAAGGTTGGAAGGAACATGGTTCAGGAATTCTACTCAAATCTGTGGCTAACAGATAAGCAGAGAATGACTGGAACCGCTTACCATACCTACAGAACCATGGTCAGAGGGAAAGTTATGTACTTCCATCTGGACAAAATAAGAGAAATCTTCAAGTTACCTCAACTGCAAGATGATCCTGACTCCTTTAATAGGAGAATGGTGAGAGCAGATAAAGGGTTGGATCAAGTTCTAGAGGCATATGCCTCCCTGGAACTAAGTGGATAACCAATTCAAAGGGTACCTCAAACCAACTCAAGAGGGGAGACCTCAAACCAATTGCAAGAGGTTGGCTAGACTTTATTGGGCGTTCCATATTGCCCACTAACAACCGTTCTGAGGTCACTATCAAGAGAGCAGTGATGATTCATTGCATTATGCTTGGAAGAGAAGTGGAGGTTCATCATGTGATTGCTTGTGAGATCTACACAATTGCAAATAAGAATTCCACTGAAGCCAAATTGGCTTACCCAAGCTTGATCTCCTTCCTCTGTAAAGAGGCTGGGGTGAAGATGGGAGTAGATGAGTTCATACCCATTGAACACCCAATCACCAAGAAGTCAATGGAAGGACAAGTGCAAGACAACTCTATCAAAAGGAGGGCGCATGAGTTCCTCCCTGAATTCCCTGAAATTGGCTACTGGGCCAGCCTAGAAGCATCTATTACCAAGTTGCAAGAGACTATGGAGCAACTGAAGGAAGAACAGCAGAATCAGAACTGCATGCTCTGCAAATTGCTGAAGGAACAAGAGAAGCAGGGGCGTGAAATCCAAGAGATGAAACGCCAAAAGCTCTCCTCTCAAGCTGAGGGAACATCCACTTCTCAGAATCAAGGTTGTTGAGTCCTAACTCTGTGAAAACCTCTATCATTAGGAGCCTATTTTTGCGTTTTTTTTATTTTCTAGTCTAATCTTATATCTATTTTTGAGTCTTGTTCTTAATTCATAATTAATAAAATTTAAAGTTCATGCCTTAAAGATATGAATGTCCTATGAATCCATCACCTCTCTTAAATGAAAAATGCTTTAATCACAAAAGAAGAAGAAGTACAGGATTTCGAATTTATCTCTGAAACTAGTTGAATTAGTTTGATGTGGAGACAATACTTTTTGTTTTCTGAATGAATGCTTGAACAGTGCATATGTCTCTTGAATTTGCTGTTTTAAGAATGTTAAAATTGTTGGCTCTTGAAAGAATGATGAAAAAGGAGAACTGTTATTGAGGATCTGAAAAATCATCAAATTGATTCTTGAAGCAAGAAAAAGCAGTGAAAAAAAAAAGAAAAAAAAATTTTCGAAAAAAAAAGAAAGAAGAAAGAAAGGAATAAAGTTGTGATCCAAGGCAAAAAGAGTGTGCTTAAGAACCTTGGACACCTCTAATTGGGGACTCTAGCAAAGCTGGGTCACAATCTGAAAAGGTTCACCCAATTATGTGTCTGTGGCATGTATGTATCCGGTGGTAATACTGGAAGACAGAGTGCTTTGGGCCACAGCCAAGACTCATACACTAGCTATGTTCAAGAATCATTATACTTAACTAGGAGAATCAATAACACTATCTGAGTTCTGAGTTCTCATAGATGCCAATCATTCTGAACTTCAAAGGATAGAGTGAGATGCCAAAACTGTTCGGAGGCAAAAAGCTACTAGTCCCGCTCATCTAATTGGAACTATGTTTCTTTGATATTTTGGAGTCTATAGTATATTCTCTTCTTTTTATTCTATTTTGATTTTCAGTTGCTTGGGGACAAGCAACAATTTAAGTTTGGTGTTGTGATGAGCGGATAATTTGTACCCTTTTTGGCATTGTTTTTAGTATGTTTTTAGTATATTTAGTTAAGTTTTTAGTATATTTTTAGTAGTTTTTAGTTAAAATTCACTTTTCTGGACTTTACTATGAGTTTGTGTGTTTTTCTGTGATTTCAGGTATTTTCTGGCTGAAATTGAGGGATCTGAGCAAAAATCTGATTCAGAGACTGAAAAGGACTGCAGATGCTGTTGGATTCTGACCTCCCTGCACTCAAAGTGGATTTTCTGGAGCTACAGAAGCCCAATTGGCGCGCTCTCAACGGCGTTGGAAAGTAGACATCCTGGGCTTTCCAGCAATATATGATAGTCCAAGCCCAAGCACACACCAAGCACACACCTTGTATCAATGTTCAGCCCAAGCACACACCAAGTGGGCCCGAAAGTGGATTTTTCTGTCATTTACTCATTTCTGTAAAACCTTAGGTTACTAGTTTACTATTAATAGGATCTTTTGACATTGTATCAGTACCTCATGACACTTTACACGTTTCTTTGTGTACCTTCCACGGCATGAGTCTCTAAACCCCATGGTTGGGGGTGAGGAGCTCTGCTGTGTCTTGATGGATTAATGCAATTACTACTGTTTCTTATTCAATCATGCTTGCTTCCATTCTAAGATATCACTTGCTCTTAACCCGGATGAATGTGATGATCCGTGACACTCATCATCATTCTCAACTATGAACGTGTGCTTGACAACCACCTCCGTTCTATTTTAGATTAAGTAGATATCTCTTGGATTCTTTAATCGGAATCTTCGTGGTATAAGCTAGAACTGATGGCGGCATTCAAGAGAATCCGGAAGGTCTAAACCTTGTCTGTGGTATTCTGAGTAGGATTCGATGATTGAATGACTGTGACGTGCTTCAAACTCCTAGCAGGCGGGGTGTTAGTGACAGACGCAAAAGAATCACTGGATTCTATTCCGGCCTGACCGAGAACCGACAGATGATTAGCCATGCTGTGACAGAGCATAGGAACATTTTCACTGAGAGGATGGGAGGTAGCCACTGACAACGGTGAAACCCTACATACAGCTTGCCATGGAAGGAGACTTGCGTGTTTGATGAAGAAGACAGTGGGAAAGCAGAGATTCAGAAGATGGAGCATCTCCAAAGCCTCAACCTATTCTCCATTACTGCAGAACAAGTACCTATTTCATGTTCTTTTGCTTTTCACAATCAATCCTGATAATTTCTGATATCCTGACTAAGATTTACAAGATAACCATAGCTTGCTTCAAGCCGACAATCTCCGTGGGATCGACCCTTGCTCACGCAAGGTATTACTTGGACGACCCAGTGCACTTGCTGGTTAGTTGTGCGGGATTGCAAAAGTGTGATTGCAATTTCGTGCACCAAAGCTCAAACTGCAACTTAAACGCCACTATTTGAAAAGTGTTCTGGGCCAAAGAATTTGCAGTTTAAGTTAGCATTTGAGTACAATCATTAACTTAAACATATTCTGGTATGAAACCCAATTGAATATCATGGTTTATGGGATTGGGCCTGAAGAATTGATAAGTCTGGAATTTCAATTTGTTGAGTCATGTGTCATTACTTGATTATCACTAAGTTGGCTCAATGAATGTTACAGAATTGGATGCAACCTCAGCAGGATTATGGATCATAAACCCAAAGCAAAAGGAAATCAGGGAAAGGCCTCAAAGCCCAAGAAACACAACAGAAGCTCAATTTAGAAAGTGTATAAATAGGATAGAATTTAAGTTGGTTAGCACTTTTGAGGACGAGAACTTTTGATCATTTTTCTAGTTTTCATACTTTGGTAATTGAATTCAGAGCTATGACTCACTAAACCCCTTTCATTGGGTTAGGGAGCTCTATTTTAATTCAATGAATCAATAATAGTTTTTATCTTCTTCTTCAATCTTTTCTCTTGAATTTTGTTAGAAAGCTTCTCGATCTAATTCCATTGGTTAGTTGTCTTGGGAAAGAAACTATCCATAATTGGAATCCTTCGGAACCTTGGGAAAGGAATGGAGGATTCATGCTAGAGAAGCTTTCTCACAGTGAATTGGATTGGGGTTTGGATGGATATTGTGACATGTAATCCTACCAAATTGTGGTTCATGAAACTGTGTGGTATAATCAGTGATCGAGCATCATCTCTTCTTATGAACATTTAAACCAAGGGATTGGGAATTTGTTTGTTTTTAGAGAGAATTGGTGAGCCAAGGGATTGGGATCCAATCATATAAGATTGCCAAGCAAAATTCAATGAACGCATTGGTTGAGGAAGGGATAAAAATGTTTTGATTCGGAGATCTCAATATCTCCTGAAACCCAATGAATTCCCCATTTCTGATCTACCACTTTCTCTTTACATTCTGCAATTAAATTCATGCAATCACCCCAATCCCCTTTTAATTTCAGCAATTTAGCTTCTAGCTCTTTAATTCATGCAATTTAAGATTCCGCACTTTCAATTCCGTGCCATTTACGTTTCCAGCCAATTTTACATTCCGCAATTCTCATCTAAATCTTGATTCCGCTCAACTAGAACACACTTCTAATTCGAATTTCTCACTCAACCAATCCTTGTGGGATTCGACCTCACTCTATTGTGAGTTTTTACTTGACGATAACCGGTGCACTTGCCGGAAGGAATTTTTGCCGATCGTGCAATTTCCTAAAATCGTAGCTATCATGTTTATAGCAACATCAGTCATTCAATCATTGAATCCTACTCAGAATACCACAGACAAGGTTTAGACCTTCCGGATTCTCTTGAATGCCGCCATCAATTCTAGCTTATACCACGAAGATTCTGGTTGAAGAATCCAAGAGATATCTACTCAATCTAAAGTAGAACGGAGGTGGTTGTCAAGCACGTGTTCATAGTTGAGAATATGATGAGTGTCACGGGTCATCACATTCATCCGGGTTAAGAACAAGTGATATCTTAGAACGGAAGCAAGCATGATTGAATAAGAAACAGTAGTAATTGCATTAATCTTTCAAGACACAGCAGAGCTCCTCACCCCCAACCATGGGGTTTAGAGACTCATGCTGTAAGAAGTACACAAAGAAACGTGTAAAGTGTCATGAGGTACAGATAAAATGTCAAAAGGTCCTATTAATAGTGAACTAGTAACCTAGGGTATACAGAAATGAGTAAATGACGTAAAAATCCACTTCTGGGTCTACTTTAGTCTGTGTTTGGGCTGAGCATTGAAGCTTTCATGTGTAGAGACCTTTTCTGGAGTTAAACGCCAGCTTTCATGCCAGTTTGGGCGTTTAACTCCAATTTTTATGCCAGTTCCAGCGTTAAACGCTGGAAATTCTGAGGCTGATTTGCAACGCCGGTTTGGGCCATCAAATCTCGGGCAAAGTATGGACTATTATACATTGCTGGAAAGCCCAGGATGTCTACTTTCCAACGCCGTTGAGAGCGCGCCAATTGGACTTCTGTAGCTCCAGAAAATCCATTTCGAGTACAGGGAGGTCAAAATCCAACAGCATCTGCAGTCATTTTCAGCCTCTAAATCAGATTTTTGCTCAGATCCCTCAATTTCAGCCAGAAAATACCTGAAATCACAGAAAAACACACAAACTCATAGTAAAGTCCAGAAAAGTGAATTATAACTAAAAACTAATAAAAATATACTAAAAACTAGCTAAATCATACTAAAAACATACTAAAAACAATGCCAAAAAGCGTATAAATTATCCGCTCATCACAACACCAAACTTAAATTGTTGCTTGTCCCCAAGCAACTGAAAATCAAAATAGAATAAAAAGAAGAGAATATACTATAGACTCCAAAATATCAAAGAAACATAGTTCCAATTAGATGAGCGGGACCAGTAGCTTTTTGCTTCCGAACAGTTTTGGCATCTCACTTTATCCTTTGAAGTTCAGAATGATTGGCATCTTTAGGAACTCAGAACTCAGATAGTGTTATTGATTCTCCTAGTTAAGTATAATGATTCTTGAACATAGCTAGTGTATGAGTCTTGGCTGTGGCCCAAAGCACTCTGTCTTCCAGTATTACCACCGGATACATACATGCCACAGACACTTACTTGGGTGAACCTTTTTAGATTATGACCCAGCTTTGCTAGAGTCCCCAATTAGAGGTGTCCAGGGTTCTTAAGCACACTCTTTTTGCCTTGGATCTCAACTTTATTTCTTTCTTTTTCTTTCTTTTTTTTTTCGAAAATTTTTTTTTTGTATTCACTGCTTTTTCTTGCTTCAAGAATCAATCTGATGATTTTTTTAGATCCTCAATAACAGTTCTCTTTTTCCTCATTCTTTCAAGAGCCAACAATTTTAACATTCTCAAAACAACAAATTCAAAAGACATATGCACTGTTCAAGCATTCATTCAGAAAACAAAAAGTATTGTCACCACATCAAACTAATTCAACTAGTTTCAAGGATAAATTCGAAATCCTGTACTTCTTGTTCTTTTGTGATTAAAGCATTTTTCATTTAAGAGAGGTGATGGATTCATAGGACATTCATAGCTTTAAGACATGAATTTTAAATTTTATTAATTATGAATTAAGAACAAGACTCAAAAATAGATATAAGATGAGACTAAAAATAGAAAACAAAAATTTAAACAGGCTCCTAATGATAGAGGTTTTTCACAGAGTTAGGACTCAACAACCTTGATTTTGAGAAGTGGATGCTCCCTCAAATTGAGGGGAGAACATTTGGCGCTTCAATTCTTGAAGCTCACGCCCCTGCTTCTCTTGTTCCTTCAGCAATTTGCAAAGCATGCAGTTCTGATTCTGCTGTTCTTCCTTAAGTTGCTCCATAGTCTCTTGCAACTTGGTGATAGATGCTTCTAGGTTGGCCCAGTAGCCAATTTAGGAAATTCAGGGAGGAACTCCTGCGCCCTCCTTTTGATAGAGTAGTCTTGCATTTGTCCTTCCATTGACTTCTTGGTGATTGGATGTTCAATGGGTATGAATTCATCTACTCCCATCTTTACCCCAGCCTCTTTACAGAGCAAGGAGATCAAGCTTGGGTAAGCCAGTTTGGCTTCAGTGGAATTCTTATTTGCAATTGTGTAGATCTCACAAGCAATCACATGATGAACCTCCACTTCTTTTCCAAGCATAATGCAGTGAATCATCACTGCTCTCTTGATAGTGACCTCAGAACGGTTGCTAGTGGGCAGTATGGAACGCCCAATAAAGTCTAGCCAACCTCTTGCAATTGGTTTGAGGTCTCCCCTCTTGAGTTGGTTTGGGACACCCTTTGAATTGGTTATCCACTTAGTTCCAGGGAGGCATATGTCCTCTAGAACTTGATCCAACCCTTTATCTGCTCTCACCATTCTCCTATTAAAGGATTCAGGATCATCTTGCAGTTGAGGCAATTTGAAGATTTCTCTTATTTTGTCCAGATGGAAGTACATAACTTTCCCTCTGACCATGGTTCTGTAAGTATGGTAAGCGGTTCCAGTCATTCTCTGCTTATCTGTTAGCCACAGATTTGAGTAGAATTCCTGAACCATGTTCCTTCCAACCTTTATCTCAGGATTGGTTAGAACTTCTCATCCTCTGTTTCGGATTTGCTCTTGGATCCCCGGATATTCATCTTCTTTCAGATCAAATTTTACTTCCGGGATCACTGACCTCAGACCCATTATTTTGTGATAATGATCTTCATGTTCTTTGGTTAAGAACTTCTCTTGATTCCAAAGATTCTTTGGATTATTCTCTTTCTTTCCTCTTAAATTGATTTGTTTTCCCTTAGGAGCCATGATCTTGATGAATCTTGGCTTTAGTGATCACGGAAAAGCACACCAAACTTAGAGGTTTGCTTGTCCTCAAGCAAAAGAAAGGAAGGAGAAGAGAGAGGAGAAGAGCAAATTCGAATGGTGTGGGGGAATGGTGAGGCCGAACGTGGTTTTATAAGGGGGGAAAGGAAATTCCGAAAGAAATTGAAAGGAGATTTGAGAAGATATGGAGAGAATTTGAGAGAAGGGTGAGTTTTTGAATGAGATTTAGGATTGATTTGAGAGAGATTTGAAGAATGATTTTAATTTTTGAGGATTTGAAAGTGAATGATGAAAGGTTGAGATGTATTTATGTAGAAAAGTATGGGTAAGAAAAGGAAAGTTTGAAAAAAATTTGATTGGGAATCAAAATCTTGGTCCCCCACCTTTCTGGCGTTAAACGCCCAGAATGGCACCCATTCTGGCGTTTAACGCCCATTTGTTGCCCATTGTGGGCGTTTAACGCCCAGCCAGGTGCCCTGGCTGGCGTTAAACGCCAGAATTCCCTTTATCACTGGGCGTTTTGCTAAACGCCCAGGATACTGCACACCTGGCGTTAAACGCCCAGAATGGTGCCCATTCTGGCGTTTAACGCCCAAAATGGCACCTTTACTGGCGTTTAACGCCCAAAATGCCCCTTACTGGCGTTTTTTTGCCAGTAAGCTCTTTTTCTCTACTTTTTGTGCTGAATCCTTCTGTACTCTGTGAATTCCTTCATTTTTGATACTTGCCTTTGTAAAAACAAAACATACAACTTGCTAATGACTGGGTTGCCTCCCAGCAAGCGCTTCTTTACTGTCTTTAGCTGGACCTTTACTGAGAATCACTCAAGTCTCAGTTTTGAGCATTCCTGCTCAAAATTGCCTTCAAGATAATGCTTGATTCTCTGTCCATTGAGAATGAACTTTTTGTCAGAATCAATATCCTGAAGCTCAACATATCCATATGGTGACACTCCTGTAATCACATACGGACCCCTCCACCGGGATTTAAGTTTTCCTGGAAACAATCTGAGCCTAGAGTTGAAGAGCAGAACTTTTTGTCCTGGCTCAAAGACTCTGGATGACAACTTCTTGTCATGCCACTTCTTTGCCTTTTCCTTATAAATTTTTGCATTTTCAAAGGCATTGAGTCTGAACTCCTCTAGCTCATTTAGCTGGAGCAATCTTTTTTCACCAGCTAACTGAGCATCCATGTTTAGGAATCTGGTTGCCCAGTAGGCTTTATGTTCCAGTTCCACGGGCAGATGACAGGCCTTCCCATACACCAGTTAGTATGGAGAGGTTCCTATGGGAGTCTTGAATGCTATTCTGTATGCCCACAGAGCATCATCCAAACTCTTTGCCCAATCCTTTCTTCGGGCTATCACAGTCTGTTTTAGGATTCTTTTTAGTTCTCTGTTAGAGACTTCAGCTTGCCCATTTGTCTGTGGATGATACGGGGTTGCCACTTTGTGGCTAATTCCATATCTGACCATAGCAGAGTATAGCTGTCTATTGCAGAAATGAGTGCCCCGTCACTGATTAGTACTCTGGGAACACCAAACCTGCTGAAGATGTGTTTCTGGAGGAATTTCAGCACGGTCTTGGTATCATTAGTGGGTGTAGCAATTGCTTCTACCCACTTAGATACATAGTCCACTGCCACCAGAATGTAAGTGTTTGAGTATGATGGTGGGAATGGACCCATGAAGTTAATTCCCCATACATCAAATAATTCTATCTCTAATATCCCTTGTTGAGGCATGGCATATCCGTGAGGCAAGTTACCAGCTCTTTGGCAACTGTCACAGTTACGTACAAACTCTCGGGAATCTTTATAGAGAGTAGGCCAGTAGAAGCCACATTGGAGGACTTTAGTGGCTGTTCGCTCACTTCCAAAATGTCCTCCATACTGTGATCCATGGCAATGCCATAGGATCCTTTGTGCTTCTTCTCTGGGTACACATCTGCGGATCATTCCGTCTGTACATCTGGTGGACGAAATTGTGATTCAACATTCTTAAGTTGTATGAAATCATTATTGTGGCACCAGTTGTTATCACAACTCCGTTCAACTAACCAGCAAGTGTACTGGGTCGTCCAAGTAATAAACCTTACGTGAGTAAGGGTCGATCCCACAGAGATTGTTGGTATGAAGCAAGCTATGGTCACCTTGTGAATCTCAGTCAGGCAGATTAAATCTGTTTTATGGTTTTAAAAATAGAAATAAAGATTAGAAATAATAAAAGGGATAGAATACTTATGTAGATTCGTGCATAGGAATTTCAGTTAAGTATGTGAAGATGCTGTATGGCTCAAGGACGCTTGCTCTCCTACTGCTTCTACTCAATCCTTCTTACTCCTTTCCATGGCAAGCTTTGTATAGGGGTTCACCATCAGCTGTGACTACTGGTGGACGAAATTGTGATTCAAGGATTATTTGTGATCAATGTTCTAATTATTTTGTATGAGTTCAGAGCTGGTCCAAAATCAACTTCACAATCTCGTTCAACTAACCAGCAAGTGCACTGGGTCGTCCAAGTAATACCTTACGTGAGTAAGGGTCGATCCCACGGAGATTATTGGTTTGAAGCAATCAATATTTATTTTATTAATCTTAGTTAGGATGTCAACAAGGTTATTTGGATTTAATTGAAAGAAGTCAAAGTGTTTAAAAATTGTAAGTTGGAATAATAATTGGGAAGCCAATAGGATTAAAAAGTGAAATTACTAGATTTGATTATATAAAAATAAAAGGTAATAATGGCGTTACTTGATGTGCAGTAATGAGAAATATGTTAGAGTTTTGGAGATGCTTTGTCCTCTGAAATTCAACTCTTCCTTGAAATCCTTCTCCACACGCAAAACCCATTCTATGGAAGAAGCTCTATGTAGGGTGTCACCGTTGTCAATGGCTACTTCCCATCCTCTCAGTGAAAACGTTCCTATGCTCTGTTACAGCATGGCTAATCATCTGTCGGTTCTCAATCGGGTTGGAATAGAATCCATTGATTCTTTTGCGTTTGTCATCACGCCCAGCCTTCAGGAGTTTGAAGCTCGTCACAGTCATTCAATCCCAGAATCCTACTCGGAATACCACAGACAAGGTTTAGACTTTCCGGATTCTCATGAATGCCGCCATCAATCCGGCTTATACCACGAAGATTCTGATTAAGGAATCTAAGAGATATTCATTCAATCTAATGTAGAACGGAGGTGGTTGTCAGGCACACGTTCATGGATTGAGGAAGGTGATGAGTGTCACGGATCATCACCTTCTTCACAATTAAGCGCGAACAAACATCTTAGATAAGAACAAGCGTGTTTGAATGGAAAACAAAGGAATTGTATTAAATCATCGAGACGCTGCAGAGCTCCTCACCCCCAACAATGGAGTTTAGAGACTCATGCCGTCACAAAGTATGTAATTCAGATCTGAAAATGTCATGAGGTACAATAAATGTCTGTAAAAGTTGTTTAAATAGTCAACTAGTAACCTAGGTTTACAGAAAATGAGTAAACTAAGATAATTGGTGCAGAAATCCACTTCTGGGGCCCACTTGGTGTGTGCTGGGGCTGAGACTAAAGCTATCCACGAGTAGAGGCCTTTCTTGGCGTTAAACTCCAGGTTATGACGTGTTTTGGGCGTTCAACTCCGGATCATGACGTTTTTCTGGCGTTTAACTCCAGACAGCAGCATGTACTTGGCGTTCAACGCCAAGTTACGTCGTCTATCTTCGCGCAAAGTATGGACTATTATATATTGCTGGAAAGCCCTGGATGTCTACTTTCCAACGCCGTTGAGAGCGCGCCAATTGGACTCCTGTAGCTCCAGAAAATCCATTTCGAATGCAGGGAGGTCAGGATCCAACAGCATCAGCAGTCCTTTTTCAGCCTAAGTCAGATTTTTGCTCAGCTTCCTCAATTTCAACCAGAAAATACCTGAAATCACAGAAAAATACACACACTCATAGTAAAGTCCAGAAATATGATTTTTGCCTAAAAACTAATAATATTTAACTAAAAACTAATTAAAACATGCTAAAATCTACATGAAATTACCCCCAAAAAGCGTATAAAATATCCGCTCATCACAACACCAAACTTAAACTGTTGCTTGTCCTCAAGCAACTAGATGAATAAAATAGGTTTTAACAAAAATTAAGAAGTAATAATATTTTAGAGTTTTAAATGAAGCTCAGATTCTTATTAGATGAGCGGGGCTTGTAGCTTTTTGTCCCTGAACAGTTTTGGCATCTCCCTGTATCTTTTGAATTTCAGAATGATTGGCATCCTTAGGAACTCAGAATTCAGATAGTATTATTGACTCTCCTAGTGTAGTATGTTGATTCTTGAACACACCTATTTATGAGTCTTGGCCGTGGCCCTAAGCACTTTGTCTTCCCGTATTACCACCGGATACATAAATGCCACAGACACATAACTGGGTGAACCTTTTCAGATTGTGACTCAGCTTTGCTAGAGTCCCCAGTCAGTGGTGTCCAGAGCTCTTAAGCACACTCTTTTGCTTTGGATCACGACTTTAACCACTCAGTCTCAAGCTTGTAACTTGGACCTGCATGCCACAAGCACATGGTTAGGGACAGCTTGGTTTAGCCGCTTAGGCCTGGATTTTATTTCCTTGGGCCCTCCTATCCATTGATGCTCAAAGCCTTGGATCCTTTTTACCCTTACCTAGGGCTCATGGCTTGTTTTTTTTTTTTTTTTTTTTGAACTGCTTTTTCTTGCTTCAAGAATCAATTTCATGATTTTTCAGATCATCAATAATATTTTTCGTGTTCCTCATCCTTTCAGGAGCCAATATTCATCAAATTCAAAGTACAATTTATGAACTGTTCAAGCATTCATTCAGAGAACAAAAAGTATTGCCACCACACATAATTAATTATGATTTTTATTATTAAGAACTCGAAAATATAAATTACTTCTTTATTCTAAAAAAAATCTACTACTTTATTCATGCCTGATGATGATGAGAAAAATAAGTTATAACTTAATTGGAAATAAAGCCAAAATAGATATGCTAATTACTACTACTCCTATATAACTTCTAAGGTAAAATCCTATAATAATAATATCACAGAGTTAAAGCTAGAATTAGAACTTAACAACCTGTATTTTGGGAAGTGGATGTTCCTCTAGTATGTGGGGTGTCTTCAAGAATTAATTTCTGACGCTTCAGCTCCCTTAAGTTCACATCCTTGCTCTTCCTGTTCCCTTAGGTGCCATGATCTTAATGAGTTTTAGCTCAGTGATCATGGCAAATCACACCAAACTTAGAGGTTTGCTTGTCCTCAAGCAAAAGAAAGGAAAGGAGAGGAGTAGAAGGAGAGGTATTTTCGAAAAAAAAGATAAGATGAGCTGAAAAAGATATGAGAAGAAATTAAAAATATTTGAAAAAGAATTGGATTGGAAAAAGATTTTTGTTTATGAATTAAGATACATTTGATATTTTTGAAAAAGGGATTTTAGAAATTAGGGTTCTTAGAAAACCAATTTGATTTTGAAGGATGACATTTTGAAACATGTTTATGCAAGAAATCATGAATTGAAACTTAAAAATTTAGAAAAATTGTAAAGAAAAACGAATTTTACCTCCTCCCCACCATCCTGGCGTTAAACGCCCAACTGCTACATGGTTTGGGCGTTTAACGCCCAAATGTTGCTTCTCCTGGGCGTTCAACGCCCAGCTGATGCATCTTTCTGGCGTTGAACGCCAGGAAGTCCTTTGTCACTGGGCGTTTTTCTAAACGCCCAGAATGCTGTCAATCTGGCGTTAAACGCCCAGAAGGTGCTTCTTTCTGGCGTTAAACGCCTAGAAGATGCTCCTTTCTGGCGTTTAACGCCCAGAAGGCTACCCTTACTGGCGTTGAACGCCCAGTGGGTGCTTCTTTTGGGCGTTCAACGCCCAAAATGCTTCTTACTGGCTTTTTCACGCCAGTGAGCTTTCAATTTCCCTTATAACTCTGTGAATCCAACCAATTGCTATTTTACCTTGAAGATACCTTGACATATACCTGTAAAACATCAATACGAATAAAATTAAATTTTGTGATTGGCTGGGTTGCCTCCCAGCAAGCGCTTCTTTAATGTCATTAGCTGGACTATTACTGAGTTTTAATCAAGTCTCAGTCTTGAGCATTCTTGCTCGAAATTACTGTCAAGATAGTGTTTAACTCTTTGTCCATTAACAATGAACTTTTTGTTAGAGTCACTATCCTGAAGTTCTATGTATCCATATGGTGATACACTTGTGATTACATATGGACCTCTCCACCTGGATTTTAATTTCCCAGGGAATAATTTGAGCCTTGAATTAAATAACAGAACTTTCTGTCCTGGCTCAAAGACTCTGGATGACAATTTCTTATCATGCCATCTTTTTGCTTTCTCTTTGTAAATTTTTGCATTTTCGAAAGCATTGAGTCTAAATTCCTCTAGCTCATTTAACTGGAGCAATCGTCTTTCTCCAGCTGACTTGGCATCAAGGTTTAGGAATCTGGTTGCCCAATAGGCCTTGTGTTCCAGTTCCACTGGCAAGTGACATGCCTTTCCATACACAAGTTGGTATGGAGAGGTCCCTATAGGGGTCTTGAATGCTGTTTTGTATGCCCACAGAGCATCATCCAAGCTTCTTGCCCAATCCTTTCTACGGTTAATTACAGTCCGTTCTAGGATTCTTTTGAGTTCTCTATTTGAGACTTCAGCTTGCCCATTAGTTTGTGGATGATATGGAGTAGCTACCCTGTGGTTAACTCCATAACGTACCAGAGCAGAGTAGAGCTGTTTATTGCAGAAATGAGTGCCCCCATCACTGATTAACACTCTAGGGATACCAAATCTGCTGAAGATATGTTTCTGGAGGAATTTCAACACTGTTTTAGTGTCATTAGTGGGTGTTGCAATAGCCTCCACCCATTTGGATACGTAATCCACTGCCACCAGAATATAAGTGTTTGAGTATGATGGTGGGAAAGGTCCCATGAAGTCAATGCCCCATACATCAAACAACTCAATCTCCAAGATTCCTTGTTGAGGCATGGCATAACTGTGAGGTAGATTGCCTGATCTTTGGCAACTGTCACAATTAAGCACAAATGCTCGGGAATCTTTATAGAGAGTAGGCCAGTAGAAGCCACTTTGGAGGACTCTTGTGGCTGTTCGCTCACTTCCAAAATGTCCTCCATATTGTGATCCATGGCAATGCCAAAGGATCTTTTGTGCTTCCTCTTTAGGCACACATCTGCGGATTACTTCGTCTGCACATCTCTTGAAGAGATATAACTCATCCCAAAGATAGTACTTTGCATCTGTGATTAATTTCTTTGATTGCACCCTACTGTACTCTTTGGGTATGAATCTCACTGCCTTGTAGTTTGCAATGTCTGCAAACCATGGCGCTTCCTGGATGGCAAACAGTTGCTCATCCGGGAAGGTTTCAGAGATCTCAGTGAGAGGGAGGGACGCCCCTTCTACTGGTTCTATTCGGGACAGGTGATCTGCTACTTGATTTTCTGTCCCTTTTCTGTCTCTTATTTCTATATCAAACTCTTGCAGAAGCAACACCCATCTGATGAGTCTGGGTTTTGAATCCTGCTTTGTGAGTAGATATTTAAGAGCAGCATGATCAGTGTACACAATCACTTTTGATCCTACTAAATAGGATCTGAATTTGTCAATGGCGTAAACCACTGCAAGTAGCTCTTTTTCTGTGGTTGTGTAATTCTTCTGTGCATCATTTAGAACACGGCTGGCATAGTAAATGACGTGCAGAAGCTTGTCATGCCTTTGTCCCAATACTGCACCAATGGCATGGTCACTGGCATCACACATCAGTTCAAATGGTAATGTCCAGTCTGGTGCAGAGATTATTGGTGCTGTAACCAATTTAGCTTTCAGAGTCTCAAATGCCTGCAGACACTCTTTATCAAAGATAAATGGCGTGTCAGCAGCTAGCAGGTTGCTCAGAGGTTTGGCGATTTTTGAAAAATCCTTTATGAACCTCCTATAGAATCCTGCATGTCCCAGAAAGCTTCTGATTGCCTTAACATTAGCAGGTGGTGGTAATTTTTCAATTACTTCTACCTTAGCTTGATCCACCTCTATTCCCTTGTTCGAAATTTTGTGCCCAAGGACAATTCCTTCAGTCACCATAAAGTGACATTTTTCCCAGTTTAAAACCAGGTTAGTCTCTTGGCATCTTTTCAGAACAAGTGCTAAATGGTTAAGGCAGGAGCTGAATGAGTCTCCAAATACTGAAAAGTCATCCATGAAGACTTCCAGGAATTTTTCCACCATATCAGAGAAAATTGAGAGCATGCACCTCTGAAAAGTTGCAGGTGCATTGCACAGGCCAAATGGCATCCTTCTGTATGCAAATACTCCGGATGGGCAGGTGAATGCCGTTTTCTCCTGATCCTGGGGATCTACTGCGATTTGATTATAACTTGAATATCCATCCAGGAAGCAGTAGTATTCATGACCTGCTAGTCTTTCTAGCATTTGGTCTATGAATGGTAAAGGAAAATGATCCTTTCTGGTGGCTGTATTGAGTCTTCTATAATCAATACACATACGCCACCCTGTAACTGTTCTTGTAGGAACCAGTTCATTTTTTTCATTATGAACCACTGTCATCCCACCTTTCTTAGGGACGACTTGGACAGGGCTCACCCAGGGGCTGTCAGAAATAGGATAAATAATCCCAGCCTCTAGTAATTTAGTGACCTCTTTCTACACCACTTCCCTCATGGCTGGGTTCAGCCGCCTTTGTGGTTGAACCACTGGCTTAGCGTCACCCTCCAGTAAGATCTTGTGCATGCATCTAGCTGGGCTAATGCCCTTAAGATCACTGATGGACCATCCAAGAGCTGTCTTGTGTGTCCTTAGCACTTGAATTAGTGCTTCCTCTTCCTGTGGCTCTAAGGTAGAGCTTATGATTACAGGAAAGGTATCTCCTTATCCCAAGAATGCATATTTTAGGGAAGGTGGTAATGGCTTGAGCTCGGGTTTAGGAGGTTTCTCCTCTTCCTGAGGGATTTTCAGAGGTTCCACTATTTTCTCTGACTCCTCCAGATCAGGCTGGACGTCTTTAAAGATGTCTTCTAGCTCTGATTCGGGACTCTCAGCCATATTGACCTCTCTTACCAGAGAGTCAATAATATCAACACTCATGCAGTCATTTGGGGTGTCTGGATGTTGCATGGCTTTGACAACATTCAACTTGAACTCCTCCTCATTGACTCTCAAGGTTACTTCCCCTTTTTGAACATCAATGAGGGTTCGGCCAGTTGCTAGGAAAGGTCTTCCTAGAATGAGAGTTGCACTCTTGTGCTCCTCCATTTCCAGCACCACAAAGTCAGTGGGAAAGGCGAATGGCCCAACCTTGACAATCATGTCTTCAATCACGCCTGATGGGTATTTAATGGAGCCATCAGCAAGTTGAAGACATATCCTGGTTGGTTTAATTTCTTCAGTTAAACCGAGCTTTCTGATAGTAGATGCAGGTTTGAGGTTAATACTTGCCCCAAGATCACATAAATCTTGCTTGGTACAATTACCCTCTAATGTGCATGGTATCATAAAGCTCCCAGGATCTTTAAGCTTCTCAGGCAAGCTTTCCAGAATGACTGCACTGCATTCTTCAGTGAGGTAAACTCTTTCAGTTTCCCTCCAATCCTTCTTATGACTTAAGATCTCTTTCATGAACTTAGCATAAGAGGGTATTTGCTCAAGTGCTTCTGCAAACGGAATCTTTATTTCAAGAGTCCTGAGATAGTCTGCAAAGCGGGCAAATTGCTTATCCTGTTCCGCTTGGCGGAGTTTTTGAGGATAAGGCATTTTGGCTTTGTATTCCTCAACCTTAGTTGCTGCAGGTTTATTACCTACAGAAGTGGGTTGGGAAGCCTTTTTAGAAGGGTTGTTATCAGCACTTGTATGTGACTGATTCCCCACTGGCATTTGAATGCCAGTGGTGGGAGCTGGAGTGGCGTTAGACGCCACTTCCTTGTTTGTTACTGGCGTTTGAACGCCAGAACCATGCTCCCTTTGGGCGTTCAACGCCGGATTTATGCTTGTTTCTGGCGTTGAACGCCAGGAATGAGCATGGTCTGGGCGTTCAGCGCCAGCTTTATTCCTCTCTGGGCTCTGACTGTCCTCAGAGGGATTTTGAGTATCCTCTTGTTCATTTCTTGGTTTCCTGCTGCTTTGAAGTGAGGTATTTAATGTTTTCCCACTTCTTAATTGAACTGCTTGGCATTCTTCTGTTATTTGTTTTGACAGTTCCTTTTCTGTCTGCTTTAATTGTACTTCCATGTTCCTGTTAGCCATTCTTGTTTCCTGTAATATTTCCTTGAATTCGGCTTGCCGCTGAGTTAGAAAATCTAATTGCTGATTGAATTCATTAGCCTGGTCCACTGGACTGAGTTCTGCAGTTACTGTTTTAGCTTCTTCTTTCATAGAGGATTCACTGCTTAGGTACAGATGCTGATTTCTGGCAACTGTATCAATAAGCTCTTGAGCTTCTTCAATTGTTTTTCTCATGTGTATAGATCCACCAGCTGAGTGGTCTAGAGAAATCTGAGCTTTTTCTGTAAGCCCATAGTAGAAGATGTCTAATTGCACCCATTCTGAAAACATTTCAGAGGGACATTTTCTTAGCATCTCTCTGTACCTCTCCCAAGCATCATAAAGGGATTCATTATCTCCTTGTTTGAAGCCTTGAATGTTTAGCCTTAGCTGTGTCATCCGTTTAGGAGGGAAATAGTGATTCAGGAATTTTTCTGACAGCTGTTTCCATGTTTTTATGCTGTTTTTAGGCTGGTTATTTAACCACCTCTTAGCTTGATCTTTTACAGCAAATGGAAACAGTAATAGCCTGTAGACATCCTGATCTACTTCCTTATCATGTACTGTATCAGCAATTTGCAGAAATTGTGCCAGAAACTCTGTAGGTTCTTCATGTGGAAGACCAGAATACTGGCAGTTTTGCTGCACCATGATAATGAGCTGAGGATTCAGCTCAAAGCTACTAACTCCAATGGAGGGTATACAGATACTATTCCCATATGAAGCAGTAGTGGGGTTAGCATATGACCCCAGAGTCCTCTTGGACTGTTCATTCCTACTTGCTTCCATAATGGAATACAAGAAGAGAATTTATAGTTGTGGAATAAATAAAAATGGGATATATAAAAATATATTTTGAAAATATTTTGTGAAAAAAAATTTTTTTTTTGAAAAATTTGAAATTAAAATTTGAAATTTATATTAAAAATTTCGAAAATGTAGTTTTAAAGTTAGTTAGAAAATAAATATTTTTTTTGAATTTTGAATTTTATGATGAAAGAGAAAAACACACAAAAGACACAAGACTTAAAATTTTTAGATCCAATGCTCCTTATTTTCGAAAATTTTTGGAGGGAAAACACCAAGGAACACCAAATTTAAAAATTTTAAGATCAAGACACAAGAAAAACTCAAGAACACCTTGAAGATTCACAAGAACACCAAGAACAAAAGGAAGAACACCAAACTTAAAATTTTTAGAAAACTTTAATAAAATTTTCGAAAATTATGAAAAGATTAACAAGAAAACACCAAACTTAAAGTTTGGCACAAGATTAAATCAAGAAAAATTATTTTTGAAAAAGGATTTTAAAAAGAAGGTGCCCAATTGCTAAGAACATAAATCCCCGCTATAATTAACTGAGCTAAAAATGTAACGTGTTTTAAAGATGTATTATTTTTATGGATAAAAGTATAATTTTTAAAAGATAAGGTTTTGAAAAAGCACAAGAAAAACAAGAAAAGACACAAAACAAGAAAAATTCAAGATCTAACAAGAAAAATAAACAAGAACAACTTGAAGATCAATGAAGAACAAAGAACACAAGTTCGAAAATTTAAAGAAAAATATAGAAGATGCAATTGACACCAAACTTAGAACAAGACACTAAATTCACGAAAAATTAACAATTAATAAAGAAAATAATATTTTTGAAAAGAAATTTTTTTTTCTTTTTTTTTTTGAAAAAGGAACTATCCTATTAGAATTTGATGACTCTATAACAATAAAAATAATAAAAATAAAATATTCCTAATCTAAGAAATAAAATAAGCCTTCAATTGTCCAAACTCAATAATCCCCGGCAACGGCGCCAAAAACTTGGTGGACGAAATTGTGATTCAAGGATTATTTGTGATCAATGTTCTAATTATTTTGTATGAGTTCAGAGCTGGTCCAAAATCAACTTCACAATCTCGTTCAACTAACCAGCAAGTGCACTGGGTCGTCCAAGTAATACCTTACGTGAGTAAAGGTCGATCCCACGGAGATTATTGGTTTGAAGCAATCAATATTTATTTTATTAATCTTAGTTAGGATGTCAACAAGGTTATTTGGATTTAATTGAAAGAAGTCAAAGTGTTTAAAAATTGTAAGTTGGAATAATAATTGGGAAGCCAATAGGATTAAAAAGTGAAATTACTAGATTTGATTATATAAAAATAAAAGGGAATAATGGCGTTACTTGTTGTGCAGTAATGAGAAATATGTTGGAGTTTTGGAGATGCTTTGTCCTCTGAAATTCAACTCTTCCTTGAAATCCTTCTCCACACGCAAAACCCATTCTATGGAAGAAGCTCTATGTAGAGTGTCACCGTTGTCAATGGCTACTTCCCATCCTCTCAGTGAAAACGTTCCTATGCTCTGTCACAGCATGGCTAATCATCTGTCGGTTCTCAATCGGGTTGGAATAGAATCCATTGATTCTTTTGCGTTTGTCATCACGCCCAGCCTTCAGGAGTTTGAAGCTCGTCACAGTCATTCAATCCCGGAATCCTACTCGGAATACCACAGACAAGGTTTAGACTTTCCGGATTCTCATGAATGCCGCCATCAATCCGGCTTATACCACGAAGATTCTGATTAAGGAATCTAAGAGATATTCATTCAATCTAATGTAGAACGGAGGTGGTTGTCAGGCACACGTTCATGGATTGAGGAAGGTGATGAGTGTCACGGATCATCACCTTCTTCACAATTAAGCGCGAACAAACATCTTAGATAAGAACAAGCGTGTTTGAATGGAAAACAAAGGAATTGTATTAAATCATCGAGACGCTGCAGAGCTCCTCACCCCCAACAATGGAGTTTAGAGACTCATGCCGTCACAAAGTATGTAATTCAGATCTGAAAATGTCATGAGGTACAATAAATGTCTGTAAAAGTTGTTTAAATAGTCAACTAGTAACCTAGGTTTACAGAAAATGAGTAAACTAAGATAATTGGTGCAGAAATCCACTTCTGGGGCCCACTTGGTGTGTGCTGGGGCTGAGACTAAAGCTATCCACGAGTAGAGGCCTTTCTTGGCGTTAAACTCCAGGTTATGACGTGTTTTGGGCGTTCAACTCCGGATCATGACGTTTTTCTGGCGTTTAACTCCAGACAGCAGCATGTACTTGGCGTTCAACGCCAAGTTACGTCGTCTATCTTCGCGCAAAGTATGGACTATTATATATTGCTGGAAAGCCCTGGATGTCTACTTTCCAACGCCGTTGAGAGCGCGCCAATTGGACTCCTGTAGCTCCAGAAAATCCATTTCGAATGCAGGGAGGTCAGGATCCAACAGCATCAGCAGTCCTTTTTCAGCCTAAGTCAGATTTTTGCTCAGCTTCCTTAATTTCAACCAGAAAATACCTGAAATCACAGAAAAATACACACACTCATAGTAAAGTCCAGAAATATGATTTTTGCCTAAAAACTAATAATATTTAACTAAAAACTAATTAAAACATGCTAAAATCTACATGAAATTACCCCCAAAAAGCGTATAAAATATCCGCTCATCACAACACCAAACTTAAACTGTTGCTTGTCCTCAAGAAACTAGATGAATAAAATAGGTTTTAACAAAAATTAAGAAGTAATAATATTTTAGAGTTTTAAATGAAGCTCAGATTCTTATTAGATGAGCGGGGCTTGTAGCTTTTTGTCCCTGAACAGTTTTGGCATCTCCCTGTATCTTTTGAATTTCAGAATGATTGGCATCCTTAGGAACTCAAAATTCAGATAGTATTATTGACTCTCCTAGTGTAGTATGTTGATTCTTGAACACAGCTACTTATGAGTCTTGGCCGTGGCCCTAAGCACTTTGTCTTCCCGTATTACCACCGGATACATAAATGCCACAGACACATAACTGGGTGAACCTTTTCAGATTGTGACTCAGCTTTGCTAGAGTCCCCAGTCAGTGGTGTCCAGAGCTCTTAAGCACACTCTTTTGCTTTGGATCACGACTTTAACCACTCAGTCTCAAGCTTGTAACTTGGACCTGCATGCCACAAGCACATGGTTAGGGACAGCTTGGTTTAGCCGCTTAGGCCTGGATTTTATTTCCTTGGGCCCTCCTATCCATTGATGCTCAAAGCCTTGGATCCTTTTTACCCTTACCTAGGGCTCATGGCTTGTTTTTTTTTTTTTTGAACTGCTTTTTCTTGCTTCAAGAATCAATTTCATGATTTTTCAGATCATCAATAATATTTTTCGTGTTCCTCATCCTTTCAGGAGCCAATATTCATCAAATTCAAAGTACAATTTATGCACTGTTCAAGCATTCATTCAGAGAACAAAAAGTATTGCCACCACACATAATTAATTATGATTTTTATTATTAAGAACTCGAAAATATAAATTACTTCTTTATTCTAAAAAAAATCTACTACTTTATTCATGCCTGATAATGATGAGAAAAATAAGTTATAACTTAATTGGAAATAAAGCCAAAATAGATATGCTAATTACTACTACTCCTATATAACTTCTAAGGTAAAATCCTATAATAATAATATCACAGAGTTAAAGCTAGAATTAGAACTTAACAACCTGTATTTTGGGAAGTGGATGTTCCTCTAGTATGTGGGGTGTCTTCAAGAATTAATTTCTGACGCTTCAGCTCCCTTAAGTTCACATCCTTGCTCTTCCTGTTCCCTTAGGTGCCATGATCTTAATGAGTTTTAGCTCAGTGATCATGGCAAATCACACCAAACTTAGAGGTTTGCTTGTCCTCAAGCAAAAGAAAGGAAAGGAGAGGAGTAGAAGGAGAGGTATTTTCGAAAAAAAAGATAAGATGAGTTGAAAAAGATATGAGAAGAAATTAAAAATATTTGAAAAAGAATTGGATTGGAAAAAGATTTTTGTTTATGAATTAAGATACATTTGATATTTTTGAAAAAGGGATTTTAGAAATTAGGGTTCTTAGAAAACCAATTTCATTTTGAAGGATGACATTTTGAAACATGTTTATGCAAGAAATCATGAATTGAAACTTAAAAATTTAGAAAAATTGTAAAGAAAAACGAATTTTACCTCCTCCCCACCATCCTGGCGTTAAACGCCCAACTGCTGCATGGTTTGGGCGTTTAACACCCAAATGTTGCTTCTCCTGGGCGTTCAACGCCCAGCTGATGCATCTTTCTAGCGTTGAACGCCAGGAAGTCCTTTGTCACTGGGCATTTTTCTAAACGCCCAGAATGCTGTCAATCTGGCGTTAAACGCCCAGAAGGTGCTTCTTTCTGGCGTTTAACGCCCAGAAGATGCTCCTTTCTGGCGTTTAACGCCCAGAAGGCTACCCTTACTGGCGTTGAACGCCCAGTGGGTGCTTCTTTTGGGCGTTCAACGCCCAAAATGCTTCTTACTGGCTTTTTCACGCCAGTGAGCTTTCAATTTCCCTTATAACTCTGTGAATCCAACCAATTGCTATTTTACCTTGAAGATACCTTGACATATACCTGTAAAACATCAATACGAATAAAATTAAATTTTATGATTGGCTGGGTTGCCTCCCAGCAAGCGCTTCTTTAATGTCATTAGCTGGACTATTACTGAGTTTTAATCAAGTCTCAGTCTTGAGCATTCTTGCTCGAAATTACTGTCAAGATAGTGTTTAACTCTTTGTCCATTAACAATGAACTTTTTGTTAGAGTCACTATCCTGAAGTTCTATGTATCCATATGGTGATACACTTGTGATTACATATGGACCTCTCCACCTGGATTTTAATTTCCCAGGGAATAATTTGAGCCTTGAATTCAATAACAGAACTTTCTGTCCTGGCTCAAAGACTCTGGATGACAATTTCTTATCATGCCATCTTTTTGCTTTCTCTTTGTAAATTTTTGCATTTTCGAAAGCATTGAGTCTAAATTCCTCTAGCTCATTTAACTGGAGCAATCGTCTTTCTCCAGCTGACTTGGCATCAAGGTTTAGGAATCTGGTTGCCCAATAGGCCTTGTGTTCCAGTTCCACTGGCAAGTGACATGCCTTTCCATACACAAGTTGGTATGGAGAGGTCCCTATAGGGGTCTTGAATGCTGTTTTGTATGCCCACAGAGCATCATCCAAGCTTCTTGCCCAATCCTTTCTACGGTTAATTACAGTCCGTTCCAGGATTCTTTTGAGTTCTCTATTTGAGACTTCAGCTTGCCCATTAGTTTGTGGATGATATGGAGTAGCTACCCTGTGGTTAACTCCATAACGTACCAGAGCAGAGTAGAGCTGTTTATTGCAGAAATGAGTGCCCCCATCACTGATTAACACTCTAGGGATACCAAATCTGCTGAAGATATGTTTCTGGAGGAATTTCAACACTGTTTTAGTGTCATTAGTGGGTGTTGCAATAGCCTCCACCCATTTGGATACGTAATCCACTGCCACCAGAATATAAGTGTTTGAGTATGATGGTGGGAAAGGTCCCATGAAGTCAATGCCCCATACATCAAACAACTCAATCTCCAAGATTCCTTGTTGAGGCATGGCATAACTGTGAGGTAGATTGCCTGATCTTTGGCAACTGTCACAATTAAGCACAAATGCTCGGGAATCTTTATAGAGAGTAGGCCAGTAGAAGCCACTTTGGAGGACTCTTGTGGCTGTTCGCTCACTTCCAAAATGTCCTCCATATTGTGATCCATGGCAATGCCAAAGGATCTTTTGTGCTTCCTCTTTAGGCACACATCTGCGGATTACTCCGTCTGCACATCTCTTGAAGAGATATGGCTCATCCCAAAGATAGTACTTTGCATCTGTGATTAATTTCTTTGATTGCACCCTACTGTACTCTTTGGGTATGAATCTCACTGCCTTGTAGTTTGCAATGTCTGCAAACCATGGCGCTTCCTGGATGGCAAACAGTTGCTCATCCGGGAAGGTTTCAGAGATCTCAGTGAGAGGGAGGGACGCCCCTTCTACTGGTTCTATTCGGGACAGGTGATCTGCTACTTGATTTTCTGTCCCTTTTCTGTCTCTTATTTCTATATCAAACTCTTGCAGAAGCAACACCCATCTGATGAGTCTGGGTTTTGAATCCTGCTTTGTGAGTAGATATTTAAGAGCAGCATGATCAGTGTACACAATCACTTTTGATCCTACTAAATAGGATCTGAATTTGTCAATGGCGTAAACCACTGCAAGTAGCTCTTTTTCTGTGGTTGTGTAATTCTTCTGTGCATCATTTAGAACACGGCTGGCATAGTAAATGACGTGCAGAAGCTTGTCATGCCTTTGTCCCAATACTGCACCAATGGCATGGTCACTGGCATCACACATCAGTTCAAATGGTAATGTCCAGTCTGGTGCAGAGATTATTGGTGCTGTAACCAATTTAGCTTTCAGAGTCTCAAATGCCTGCAGACACTCTTTATCAAAGATAAATGGCGTGTCAGCAGCTAGCAGGTTGCTCAGAGGTTTGGCGATTTTTGAAAAATCCTTTATGAACCTCCTATAGAATCCTGCATGTCCCAGAAAGCTTCTGATTGCCTTAACATTAGCAGGTGGTGGTAATTTTTCAATTAATTCTACCTTAGCTTGATCCACCTCTATTCCCTTGTTCGAAATTTTGTGCCCAAGGACAATTCCTTCAGTCACCATAAAGTGACATTTTTCCCAGTTTAAAACCAGGTTAGTCTCTTGGCATCTTTTCAGAACAAGTGCTAAATGGTTAAGGCAGGAGCTGAATGAGTCTCCAAATACTGAAAAGTCATCCATGAAGACTTCCAGGAATTTTTCCACCATATCAGAGAAAATTGAGAGCATGCACCTCTGAAAAGTTGCAGGTGCATTGCACAGGCCAAATGGCATCCTTCTGTATGCAAATACTCCGGATGGGCAGGTGAATGCCGTTTTCTCCTGATCCTGGGGATCTACTGCGATTTGATTATAACCTGAATATCCATCCAGGAAGCAGTAGTATTCATGACCTGCTAGTCTTTCTAGCATTTGGTCTATGAATGGTAAAGGAAAATGATCCTTTCTGGTGGCTGTATTGAGTCTTCTATAATCAATACACATACGCCACCCTGTAACTGTTCTTGTAGGAACCAGTTCATTTTTTTCATTATGAACCACTGTCATCCCACCTTTCTTAGGGACGACTTGGACAGGGCTCACCCAGGGGCTGTCAGAAATAGGATAAATAATCCCAGCCTCTAGTAATTTAGTGACCTCTTTCTGCACCACTTCCTTCATGGCTGGGTTCAGCCGCCTTTGTGGTTGAACCACTGGCTTAGCGTCACCCTCCAGTAAGATCTTGTGCATGCATCTAGCTGGGCTAATGCCCTTAAGATCACTGATGGACCACCCAAGAGCTGTCTTGTGTGTCCTTAGCACTTGAATTAGTGCTTCCTCTTCCTGTGGCTCTAAGGTAGAGCTTATGATTACAGGAAAGGTATCTCCTTCTCCCAAGAATGCATATTTTAGGGAAGGTGGTAATGGCTTGAGCTCGGGTTTAGGAGGTTTCTCCTCTTCCTGAGGGATTTTCAGAGGTTCCACTATTTTCTCTGACTCCTCCAGATCAGGCTGGACGTCTTTAAAGATGTCTTCTAGCTCTGATTCGGGACTCTCAGCCATATTGACCTCTCTTACCAGAGAGTCAATAATATCAACACTCATGCAGTCATTTGGGGTGTCTGGATGTTGCATGGCTTTGACAACATTCAACTTGAACTCCTCCTCATTGACTCTCAAGGTTACTTCCCCTTTTTGAACATCAATGAGGGTTCGGCCAGTTGCTAGGAAAGGTCTTCCTAGAATGAGAGTTGCACTCTTGTGCTCCTCCATTTCCAGCACCACAAAGTCAGTGGGAAAGGCGAATGGCCCAACCTTGACAATCATGTCTTCAATCACGCCTGATGGGTATTTAATGGAGCCATCAGCAAGTTGAAGACATATCCTGGTTGGTTTAATTTCTTCAGTTAAACCGAGCTTTCTGATAGTAGATGCAGGTATGAGGTTAATACTTGCCCCAAGATCACATAAAGCTTGCTTGGTACAATTACCCTCTAATGTGCATGGTATCATAAAGCTCCCAAGATCTTTAAGCTTCTCAGGCAAGCTTTCCAGAATGATTGCACTTCATTCTTCAGTGAGGTAAACTCTTTCAGTTTCCCTCCAATCCTTCTTATGACTTAAGATCTCTTTTATGAACTTAGCATAAGAGGGTATTTGCTCAAGTGCTTCTGCAAACGGAATCTTTATTTCAAGAGTCCTGAGATAGTCTGCAAAGCGGGCAAATTGCTTATCCTGTTCCGCTTGGCGGAGTTTTTGAGGATAAGGCATTTTGGCTTTGTATTCCTCAACCTTAGTTGCTGCAGGTTTATTACCTACAGAAGTGGGTTGGGAAGCCTTTTTCGAAGGGTTGTTATCAGCACTTGTATGTGACTGATTCCCCACTGGCATTTGAATGCCAGTGGTGGGAGCTGGAGTGGCGTTAGACGCCACTTCCTTGTTTGTTACTGGCGTTTGAACGCCAGAACCATGCTCCCTTTGGGCGTTCAACGCCGGATTCATGCTTGTTTCTGGCGTTGAACGCCAGGAATGAGCATGGTCTGGGCGTTCAGCGCCAGCTTTATTCCTCTCTGGTCTCTGACTGTCCTCAGAGGGATTTTGAGTATCCTCTTGTTCATTTCTTGGTTTCCTGCTGCTTTGAAGTGAGGTATTTAATGTTTTCCCACTTCTTAATTGAACTGCTTGGCATTCTTCTGTTATTTGTTTTGACAGTTGCTTTTCTGTCTGCTTTAATTGTACTTCCATGTTCCTGTTAGCCATTCTTGTTTCTTGTAATATTTCCTTGAATTCGGCTAGCTGCTGAGTTAGAAAATCTAATTGCTGATTGAATTCATTAGCCTGGTCCACTGGACTGAGTTCTGCAGTTACTGTTTTAGCTTCTTCTTTCATAGAGGATTCACTGCTTAGGTACAGATGCTGATTTCTGGCAACTGTATCAATAAGCTCTTGAGCTTCTTCAATTGTTTTTCTCATGTGTATAGATCCACCAGCTGAGTGGTCTAGAGAAATCTGAGCTTTTTCTGTAAGCCCATAGTAGAAGATGTCTAATTGCACCCATTCTGAAAACATTTCAGAGGGACATTTTCTTAGCATCTCTCTGTACCTCTCCCAAGCATCATAAAGGGATTCATTATCTCCTTGTTTGAAGCCTTGAATGTTTAGCCTTAGCTGTGTCATCCGTTTAGGAGGGAAATAGTGATTCAGGAATTTTTCTGACAGCTGTTTCCATGTTTTTATGCTGTTTTTAGGCTGGTTATTTAACCACCTCTTAGCTTGATCTTTTACAGCAAATGGAAACAGTAATAGCCTGTAGACATCCTGATCTACTTCCTTATCATGTACTGTATCAGCAATTTGCAGAAATTGTGCCAGAAACTCTGTAGGTTCTTCATGTGGAAGACCAGAATACTGGCAGTTTTGCTGCACCATGATAATGAGCTGAGGATTCAGCTCAAAGCTACTAACTCCAATGGAGGGTATACAGATACTATTCCCATATGAAGCAGTAGTGGGGTTAGCATATGACCCCAGAGTCCTCTTGGACTGTTCATTCCTACTTGCTTCCATAATGGAATACAAGAAGAGAATTTATAGTTGTGGAATAAATAAAAACGGGATATATAAAAATATATTTTGAAAATATTTTGTGAAAAAAAAATTTTTTTTTGAAAAATTTGAAATTAAAATTTGAAATTTATATTAAAAATTTTGAAAATGTAGTTTTAAAGTTAGTTAGAAAATAAATATTTTTTTTGAATTTTGAATTTTATGATGAAAGAGAAAAACACACAAAAGACACAAGACTTAAAATTTTTAGATCCAATGCTCCTTATTTTCGAAAATTTTTGGAGGGAAAACACCAAGGAACACCAAATTTAAAAATTTTAAGATCAAGACACAAGAAAAACTCAAGAACACCTTGAAGATTCACAAGAACACCAAGAACAAAAGGAAGAACACCAAACTTAAAATTTTTAGAAAACTTTAATAAAATTTTCGAAAATTATGAAAAGATTAACAAGAAAACACCAAACTTAAAGTTTGGCACAAGATTAAATCAAGAAAAATTAAATTTGAAAAAGGATTTTAAAAAGAAGGTGCCCAATTGCTAAGAACATAAATCCCCGCTATAATTAACTGAGCTAAAAATGTAACGTGTTTTAAAGATGTATTATTTTTATGGATAAAAGTATAATTTTTAAAAGATAAGGTTTTGAAAAAGCACAAGAAAAACAAGAAAAGACACAAAACAAGAAAAATTCAAGATCTAACAAGAAAAATAAACAAGAACAACTTGAAGATCAATGAAGAACAAAGAACACAAGTTCAAAAATTTAAAGAAAAATATAGAAGATGCAATTGACACCAAACTTAGAACAAGACACTAAATTCACGAAAAATTAACAATTAATAAAGAAAATAATATTTTTGAAAAGAAATTTTTTTTTCTTTTTTTTTTTTTGAAAAAGGAACTATCCTATTAGAATTTGATGACTCTATAACAATAAAAATAATAAAAATAAAATATTCCTAATCTAAGAAATAAAATAAGCCTTCAATTGTCCAAACTCAATAATCCCCGGCAACGGCGCCAAAAACTTGGTGGACGAAATTGTGATTCAAGGATTATTTGTGATCAATGTTCTAATTATTTTGTATGAGTTCAGAGCTGGTCCAAAATCAACTTCACAATCTCGTTCAACTAACCAGCAAGTGCACTGGGTCGTCCAAGTAATACCTTACGTGAGTAAAGGTCGATCCCACGGAGATTATTGGTTTGAAGCAATCAATATTTATTTTATTAATCTTAGTTAGGATGTCAACAAGGTTATTTGGATTTAATTGAAAGAAGTCAAAGTGTTTAAAAATTGTAAGTTGGAATAATAATTGGGAAGCCAATAGGATTAAAAAGTGAAATTACTAGATTTGATTATATAAAAATAAAAGGGAATAATGGCGTTACCTGTTGTGCAGTAATGAGAAATATGTTGGAGTTTTGGAGATGCTTTGTCCTCTGAAATTCAAATCTTCCTTGAAATCCTTCTCCACACGCAAAACCCATTCTATGGAAGAAGCTCTATGTAGGGTGTCACCGTTGTCAATGGCTACTTCCCATCCTCTCAGTGAAAACGTTCCTATGCTCTGTCACAGCATGGCTAATCATCTGTCGGTTCTCAATCGGGTTGGAATAGAATCCATTGATTCTTTTGCGTTTGTCATCACGCCCAGCCTTCAGGAGTTTGAAGCTCGTCACAGTCATTCAATCCCGGAATCCTACTCGGAATACCACAGACAAGGTTTAGACTTTCCGGATTCTCATGAATGCCGCCATCAATCCGGCTTATACCACGAAGATTCTGATTAAGGAATCTAAGAGATATTCATTCAATCTAATGTAGAACGGAGGTGGTTGTCAGGCACACGTTCATGGATTGAGGAAGGTGATGAGTGTCACGGATCATCACCTTCTTCACAATTAAGCGCGAACAAACATCTTAGATAAGAACAAGCGTGTTTGAATGGAAAACAAAGGAATTGTATTAAATCATCGAGACGCTGCAGAGCTCCTCACCCCCAACAATGGAGTTTAGAGACTCATGCCGTCACAAAGTATGTAATTCAGATCTGAAAATGTCATGAGGTACAATAAATGTCTGTAAAAGTTGTTTAAATAATCAACTAGTAACCTAGGTTTACAGAAAATGAGTAAACTAAGATAATTGGTGCAGAAATCCACTTCTGGGGCCCACTTGGTGTGTGCTGGGGCTGAGACTAAAGCTATCCACGAGTAGAGGCCTTTCTTGGCGTTAAACTCCAGGTTATGACGTGTTTTGGGCGTTCAACTCCGGATCATGACGTTTTTCTGGCGTTTAACTCCAGACAGCAGCATGTACTTGGCGTTCAACGCCAAGTTACGTCGTCTATCTTCGCGCAAAGTATGGACTATTATATATTGCTGGAAAGCCCTGGATGTCTACTTTCCAACGCCGTTGAGAGCGCGCCAATTGGACTCCTGTAGCTCCAGAAAATCCATTTCGAGTGCAGGGAGGTCAGGATCCAACAGCATCAGCAGTCCTTTTTCAGCCTAAGTCAGATTTTTGCTCAGCTTCCTCAATTTCAGCCAGAAAATACCTGAAATCACAGAAAAATACACACATTCATAGTAAAGTCCAGAAATATGATTTTTGCCTAAAAACTAATAATATTTAGCTAAAAACTAATTAAAACATGCTAAAAGCTACATGAAATTACCCCCAAAAAGCGTATAAAATATCCGCTCATCAGCTACTTTCAATCCTCTCGGGAAAATGATCCTATGCGGTTGTCAGTCGCACGGCTAATCGTCTGGAGGCATCACCCATGGCTGATGGCTACATCCCATCCTCGCAGTGAAAACTAATGCTCACGCACTCTGTCACAGTACGGCTAATCACTGGTTGGTTCCCGCTCCTACTGGAATAGAATCCCTTGATTCTTTTGCGTCTGTCACTAACGCCCAGCACTTGCAAGTTTGAAGCACGTCACAGTCATTCATTACCGGAATCCTACTCGGAATACCACAGACAAGGTTAGACTTTCCGGATTCCCAGGATCCTACTCGGAACACCACAGACAAGGTTGGACTTTCTGGATCCTCATAAATGCCGCCATCCATCTAGCTTATACCACGAAGATTCTGTTGGGGAATCTAAGAGATACACATTCAAGCTCTTGTTGCATGTAGAACGGAAGTGGTTGTCAATCACGCGCGTTCATGAGTGAGAATGATAATGAGGGTTATTTACTCATCACATTCATCATGTTCTTAGGTGCGAATGAATATCTTGGAATAAGAATAAAAGAGGATTTGAATAAAAGAAAATAGAACTTCATTAATACTTGAGGTACAGCAGAGCTCCACACCCTTAATCTATGGTGTGCAGAAACTCCACTGTTGAAAATACATAAGTAAGAGGTCCAGGCATGGCCGAATGGCCAGCCCCCTAAAATGTGATCAATAGTCTCTTAGGATGAAGAATAAAACAAAACTGAGACCAAAGATGTCTAATACAATAGATAAATGTCCTATATATACTAGACTAGCTACTAGGGTTTACATGAGTAAGTATTTGATGCATAAATCCACTTCCGGGGCCCACTTGGTGTATGCTTGGGCTGAGCTTGATCAATCCACGAGCTGAGGCTTCTCTTGGAGTTGAACTTTGAGTTATGACGTGTTTTGGGCGTTCAACTCCGGATCATGACGTTTTTCTAGCGTTTAACTCCAGAAAGCAGCATGTACTTGGCGTTCAACGCCAAGTTACGTCGTCATTCTTCGAATAAAGTATGGACTATTATATATTGCTGGAAAGCCCTGGATGTCTACTTTCCAACGCCGTTGAGAGCGCGCCATTTAGAGTTCTGTAGCTCCAAAAAATCCATTTCGAGTGCAGGGAGGTCAGAATCCAACAGCATCAGCAGTCCTTTTGTCAGCCTTTTTCAGAGTTTTGCTCAAATCCCTCAATTTCAGTCAGAATTTACCTGAAATCACAGAAAAACACACAAACTCATAGTAAAGTCCAGAAATGTGAATTTAGCATAAAAACTAAGGAAAACATCCCTAAAAGTAGCTTAAACTTACTAAAAACTATATAAAAACAATGCCAAAAAGCGTATAAATTATCCGCTCATCACAACACCAAACTTAAATTGTTGCTTGTCCCCAAGCAACTGAAAATCAAATAGGATAAAAAGAAGAGAATATACTATAAATTCAGAAATATCAATGAATATCAATTTAATTAAATGAGCGGGACTTGTAGCTTTTTGCTTCTGAACAGTTTTGGCATCTCACTTTTTCCTTTGTAGTTTAGAGGGATTGGCGTCTCTCAGGAACTTAGAATTTGGGATAGTGTTATTGACTTTCCTATTTGAGCATGTTGATTCTTGAACACAGCTACTTATGAGTCTTGGCCGTGGCCCTAAGCACTTTGTTTTCCAGTATTACCACCGGATACATAAATGCCACAGACACATAACTGGGTGAACCTTTTCAGATTGTGACTCAGCTTTGCTAAAGTCCCCAGTTAGTGGTGTCCAGAGCTCTTAAGCACACTCTTTTGCTTTGGATCACGACTTTAACCATTCAGTCTCAAGCTTTTCACTTGGACCTTCATAACACAAGCACATGGTTAGGGACAGCTTGATTTAGCCGCTTAGGCCTGGATTTAATATCCTGGGGCCCTCCTATCCATTAATGCTCAAAGCCTTGGATCCTTGCTTCTTAAAATTTTCGCCCCTTTTTTTTTTGCTGCTTTTTCTTGCTTCAAGAATCAATTTCATGGTGTTTTTCAGATCATCAATAACATTCTCTTTGTTCATCATTCTTTCAAGAACCAACAATTTTAACACTCATAAACAACAAGATCAAAAGACATATGCACTGTTCAATCATTCATTTAGAAACATAAAGCATTGTCACCACATCAATATAATTAAATTAGATTCAATAATAATTTCGAAAATTATGTACTTCTTGTTCTTTTGAATTAAAACATTTTTCTTTTAAGAGAGGTGAAGGACTAATGGATTTTATTCATAGCTTTAAGGCATGGTTACATACTAATGATCATGAAGTAGAGACACAAAAACATAGATAAACACAGTAATTAAAAACCGAAAACAGAAAGAAATAAAGAACAAGGAGTGAATCCACCTTTAGTGGCGTCTTCTTCTTGAAGGACCAATGATGTTCTTCAACTCTTCTATGTCCCTTCCTTGCCTTTGTTGCTCCTCCCTCATTGCTCTTTGATCTTGTCTTATTTCTTGGAGAATGATGGAGTGCTCATGATGTTCCACCCTTAATTGTTCAACATTATGGCTCAAATCTTCTAAGGAGGTGTTGAGTTGCTCCCAATAGTTGTTGGGAGGAAAGTGCATTCCTTGAGGCATTTGTCCTCATGTTCTTCTTGAGGGCCGTGAGGAACTTCCCTTGTTTGCTCCATCCTTTTCTTGGTGATGGGCTTGTCTTCTTCAATGGAGACATCTCCATCTATGATAACTCCAGCTGAGTAACATAGATGACATATAAGGTGGGGGAAGGCTAGCCGTGCCATGTATGAAGGCTTGTCGGCTATTTTGTAGAGTTCATTGGAGATGACTTCATGAACTTCCACTTCCTCTCCAATCATGATGCTATGAATCATGATGGCCCGATCTACAGTAACTTCAGATCGGTTGCTTGTAGGGATGATGGATCTTTGGATGAATTCCAACCATCCCCTAGCCACAGCTTGAGGTCCAGTCTTTAGTTGGACTGGCTTGCCTTGGAGTCTATTCTCCATTGGGCGCCTTCCACACATATGTCCATTAGGACTTGGTCCAACCTTTGATTAAAGTTGACCCTTCTTGTGTAGGGGCGTTCATCACCTTGCATCATGGGTAAGTGAAATGCCAACCTCACATTTCCGGACTAAAATCTAAGTATTTTCCCCGAACCATTGTGAGATAGTTCTTTGGATTCGGGTTCATACTTTGATCATGGTTCCTAGTGATCCATGCATTGGCATAGAACTCTTGAACCATCAATAATCCGACTTGTTGCATTGGGCTGGTTATGACTTCCCACCCTCTTCTTTGGATTCATGTCGGATTTCCGGATACTCATTCTTTTTGAGCTTGAAAGGGACCTCAGGGATCACCTTCTTCTTTACCACAACATCATAGAAGTGGTCTTGATGGCTCTTGGAGATGAATCTTTCCATCTCCCATGGCTCGGAGGTGGAAGCTTTTGCCTTCCCTTTCCCTTTTCTAGAGGATACTCCAGCCTTTGGTGCCATTGATGGTAATGGGAAAACAAAAAGCTTATGCTTTTACCACACCAAACTTAAAATATGCTCGCCCTCGAGCAATAAAGAAAAGAAGAGTAAAAGAAGAAGAAGAGAATTTGGAAGAGAGGGAGAGAAGTGGTTCGGCTATATGGGTGAAGAAGGGGTTTGTGTTGTGTGAAAATGAAGAAGAAAGGAAGGGTATTTATAGGGAGAGGGAGGGTGGGAGTTCGGCCATTTTGGGTGGGAAAGGGTGGGAAATTGAATTTAAATTTTATGAGGGTAGGTGGGGTTTATGGGGAAGAGGAGGTTGATGTGAATGGTGAATGGGGTAATTGGGAAGAGGAATTGAGGTGATTGGTGAAGGATTTTGGGAAGTGGGACATGGGGAGTAGGGAGAATGAGATTTAGGATTAGGAGAGTGTGATTAGGATTAAAAGATAAGGTGGGAAATATGTTAGGTGGGGATCCTGTGGGGTCACAGATCCTGTAGTGGGGTCCTGTGGGTCCACAGATCCTGAGTGAAAACAAATACCATTCCTTCACCATATAGGCATGTAAAATGCCTCATGCATCATTCTGGCGTTCAAACGCCCATTGATGCACGTTTGGGCGTTCAACGCCCATGTAATGCATGTTTCTGGCGTTGAACGCCAGTTTCATGCTTGTTCCTGGCGTTCAGCGCCAGTTGTCCTCTCTGTGCACCATCCTGGCGTTAAACGCCAGGTTGTTGCTTGTTTTGGGCGTTCAACGCCAGAATGGTGCTCTGTTCTGGCGTTGAACGCCCAGTCTGCGCTACCGCCAGGGTGAAAAATTTTTTTCTTCTGTTTTTGACTCTGTTTTTAATTTTTTTGATTTTTTCGTGACTCCTCATGATCATGTACCTAATAAAACACAAAAAATAACAAAGAAACAAAATAAAATAAAATTAGATAAATAAAATTGGGTTACCTCCCAACAACGCTTCTTTAATGTCAATAGCTTGACAGTGGCTCTCATGGAGCCACAAGGTGATCAGGTCAATGTTAGTGTATGGTTGTCCACACCAAACTTAGAGTTTGGATATGGGATCTTAAAACCAAACTTAGAGTTGGTTGTGGCCTCACAACACCAAACTTAGAGTTGACTGTGTGGCTTCTTCTTGACTTGAACTGAGAGAAGCTCTCATGCTTACTCTCTTTTGTCAAGAGGGATGGCAGTGCCAAAACACAAGGTAGTCCCGGCATTTAATTGAGGACTAGCTCTCCTCTAGTTGACCACTATAAACAGTTCTGCTGTGGCTAGGAAAGGGTCTTCTAGGATGCATGCATCATCATCTTCCTTCCTAGATCTAGCATTAAACAGCTTGGCATTCAGCTTCATGATAGCTCCTAAATATTGAGCAATTTGCTCTCCAGTCACATCTTCATCCTCTTCAGAAGGAAGAATATTCTTCAGAGCTCATGAATGGCAGAAGGAGATTTAATGGAATCTTTATGGTCTCTAGATGAGCCTTAGATTCCTCAGGATCCTTAATAGGAAACTCCTTCTTGCTTGAGGGACGTCCCAGGAGGTCTTCCTCACTAGGATTTTCGTCCTCCTCCTCCCTAGTGCATTCGGCCACTTTGATTAAATCAATGGCCTTGCACTCTCCTTTTGGGTTCTCTTCTGTATTGCTTGGGAGAATACTGGGAGGAGTTTCAATAACTTTCTTACTCAGTTGCCCACTTGTGCCTCCAAATTTCTAATGGAAGATCTGGTTTCATTCATGAAACTGAAAGTGGCCTTTGACAGATCAGAGACTATATTAGCTAAATTAGAAGTATTTTGTTCAGAATTCTCTGTCTGTTGCTGAGAAGATGATGGATATGGCTTACTATTGTTCAGCCTGTTGCGTCCACCATTGTTAAAACCTTGTTGAGGTTTTTGTTGATCCCTCCAGGAGAAATTTGGATGATTTCTCCATGATGAGTTATAGGTGTTTCCATAAGGTTCACCTAAGTAATTAACCTCTCCATGGCAGGTTTTCAGGATCATAGGCTTCTTCAGAAGCTACCTCTCTAGTACTGTTGGATGCATGTTGCAATCCATTCAGATTTTGAGAGATTATGTTGACCTGTTGAGTCAACATTTTGTTCTGAGCCAATATGGCATTCAGAGCATCAATTTCAAG